>NC_132880.1:3473831-3496331 GCF_030463535.1 Salminus brasiliensis
GGGACACCTGCTCATTTATTGTTTCTTCTGAAATCAAGGGCATTAAACAACAGTTTATCCTGCTTTTGTTGGAGTTACTGTCTCTACTGTCCAGAGCAGAAGGCTTACTCAAAGATTTTGAAGTAGCATTGCTGTGAGAATTTGATTGCATTCAGCGACCAGAACGTTGGTGAGGTCAGGATGTTGGATGATCACTACCCCACCTCATCATCCCCAACTCCCCTACTCATCCCCAAAATACTAAATGGAGTACAGTTCTTCCACTGCTCCTCAGCTCAATGCTGGGGGGCTTTATACCCCTCTAGCCCACGCCTGGCATTAGACAGCATGGTGCCAATAGGTTCATGTTTATCTGCTCCAGAGAGTCCTATTCTATTGGCTGTATTTCTCTGTAGGGGCTAGAAAAGCTGTGTGTGTGTCTGTGTGTGTGTGTGCATTTGCACATCAGTGTCAGCAATGGGTGCAACTTAAAATAGCTAAATGCATACATTAGGAGAGGTGTCCACAAACTTTTGGACAAGTAGTCAGGATGTTGAATCTAAGGGCGTCTGATTTTGCTAAATGGTTGGAGCTAATGGCATTAGCTAGGGATAGAGCCATGCGTCCTCTTTTTCCTGGACATGTCCTCTTTCTCCACGTCCTCCCTCACACTTCTTCAGCCAGAACGCACCGCAGGAATTCCGGTCGATTCCCGGCGGCGTTCGAGTGAAATTGTTGAGGTTGGTTGTGAATGGACTGAATTGGCACGTGGTCACATGGCGTGTGAAGGCGCTGGCTGGAGCTGGAGCCGTTTGGGTCAGAGTTCTGCCCCGGACCCTGCTGGAGACCGCTGCGGTCGTGCCGTCTAGCCTCGACTTCCAGGCAGCGAAGGGAAGCCAGTCGTTTCATTCCAGCCAATCAAATTACCACGAGGGCTTAATGTGGTGGGATTGGCTGAATTCACTGCTGTGTCCAATTCCACACTGAAGCTGTTCCGAATCCAGGCTTCATTCCTGAATTCTGGCACCTGTCCGGAAGTGTGACCTGATTAGACAGACTGCAGATACCCAGATTGACTCGTATTTAAGAAGTGGTGATCAAATCCTAAATATAACGTAATAATTGATAATTATTATGGATCATTTTCTGCTGGATTTTTCTGGATAAACCGTCCTGCAGTTTCCGAGATATCAACACCATTCCAGCGTCAGATTGTTGGGTCTGATTGTCCCTTTCGAGCTTTGTGTCCTCCTAATTGGACGTATGGTTTCTGCGTATCACCAACCGCCGAAGGTACCACAGCAACTACTTGGCAACACCTTAGCAACCACCTGTGACACCATAGCGACCACCTGCCTGGGATGCCATCGCAGCTGCCTTGCAACTACCTTGCAACACCCTAGCTGCTACTTAGCTATGTACCCTCATTTCTTTTTTTGCTCTAGCATTAATGAAAACTAACTAACTCTCTCTCTCTCTCTGCAGGGGAGGACAGTCAGGAGCTGGGTCCCCCTCCGTCAGTGGACGAGGCGGCTAACACTCTGATGACGCGGCTAGGCTTCCTGCTCGGGGACAAAGTGACTGAGGGTCCTGACAGAGTCCCATATGGCATGGAGGAACAGGACGATAGTCAGGTATCCATCTCATACACACACACACACACACACACACACACACACACACACAGCACTGTAGGCTTGATGGTTTAGTAGGGCTAGGCAATATGACCACCACATCTGTACACTCAGGTATTACTCTTAGGAATTACACTCAGGAATTATACTCAGCAATTACAGTCAGGAATTATACTCTGGAATTACATGCAGGAATTACACTCAGGAATTACACTCAGGAATTATACTCTGGAATTACATGCAGGAATTACAGTCAGGAATTACAGTCAGGAATTACACTCTGGAATTACATGCAGGAATTACACTCAGGAATTATACTCAGTAATTATACTCTGGAATTACATGCAGGAATTACACTCAGGAATTATACTCAGCAATTACAGTCAGGAATTATACTCTGGAATTACATGCAGGAATTACACTCAGGAATTACACTCAGGAATTATACTCTGGAATTACATGCAGGAATTACACTCAGGAATTACACTCAGGAATTATACTCTGGAATTACATGCAGGAATTATACTCTGGAATTACATGCAGGAATTACACTCAGGAATTACACTCAGGAATTATACTCTGGAATTACATGCAGGAATTACACTCAGGAATTATACTCTGGAATTACATGCAGGAATTACACTCAGGAATTACACTCAGGAATTATACTCTGGAATTACATGCAGGAATTATACTCTGGAATTACATGCAGGAATTACACTCAGGAATTACACTCAGGAATTATACTCTGGAATTACATGCAGGAATTACACTCAGGAATTACACTCAGGAATTATACTCTGGAATTACATGCAGGAATTACAGTCAGGAATTACACTCAGGAATTATACTCTGGAATTACATGCAGGAATTACACTCAGGAATTACACTCAGGAATTATACTCTGGAATTACATGCAGGAATTACACTCAGGAATTATACTCAGCAATTACAGTCAGGAATTATACTCTGGAATTACTCTCAGAAATTATACTCAGGAATTACAGTCAGGAATGACTCTCAGAAATGACTCTCAGGAATTACACTCTGTAATTACACTCTGTAATTACTCTTGGGAATTACACTTCTTATAAAGGCAATTGATGGAATGAAGGGTCTAACAGTGTTACGTGATGTGGAGGTACTTGAAGTGTTGAGGATTTCTGAGTGTGATTGCCATGCATGCTTCAGATTCCGGTGTGATCCATCCGAGCGTTTATGTGAGATGATTGTGACATTGCTCAACATTCCTCTGGTTAAACACTCTAAATCCGGCCGCTGTTTCATTCCTTTGGTAATTGTTTGCAGTTTGGTTGGGTGGCTGGGTCTGGACCCTGCCAAACTGGTGCGACCTCAGGAGGTGGGGGGGCTAGACGAGCGGGAATGCGACTTGTGCCACAATTTGACTCTTGGATCTGATTCACTGTTATTCCGTAGGTCACAGGGATGAGGGCGACAGTTTCTGAAAAAACGAATTTACTCAGTTTTTCCTGCTCACGGCCGATGTAGCGTAGAGCTGCAGAGCTAATGGAAGATAATTCCATACCGCTCAGCATGGTTTCATTTGTTTTTCCAGTATCATTCGTTTTTCTGACATCTGAGTTTCTCCAATATACAACATGTCCCAGTTTTCCTTTTATATCCCAGGACATCCCATTTTCTGTTTTTTTCTGATATCCCAAGAGTTTCCCTGACATCCAAAGACATATCTGGATATTATATCCCAAATATCCCAAGAGTCTAATTGAAATCCTGAGGGATTTTCCTGATATTCCGAGTTTTCCTGATATCCCATTTTCTGATATCCTGAGTTTCCCTCACAAGACTTTTCCTGACATCCCAATTGTTTCTTACATCCCAAGAGTTTTCTGATATTCCTGATTTTTTCAGAGAACCTCCTTTAGAGCCTTTAGAGGATGTAGTGGATGTTCCCTCATTTCCAAAGCTGGAGTTTAAAGAGGACCTGGATAAAACAGTGTGTGAGAGTGAAGCCGGAAAGCTAGCTAGCATCATGCAGCGGTGTGTTGCCTGTGCAGGGGCTGTGATGCCCTGACTCTGAAATGGGCTGCAGAGGAGCTGTGTGTTGGGTCAGTCTGTGTATGAGACTGGACTGGACTGGACTGAGCTGAGCTGAGCTGCAGGAGGTTTCTGAGGCCACAGCGAAGCTGGAGTGGAGGAGGGGCTACTGTACACTGCTCTCTGAATGATGTCATCATTAGTACACACTTCACCGCAGACTACAGAATCCATCCACACACACACACACACTCTCTCACACACACACACACACACTCTCTCTCACACACACACACACACTCTCACACACACAGAGAGCTGTAGTGAACTCACTGAACTCTTCATCTCTCTCTCTCTAGCTCTCCTTCACACACACCTCTCTCTCTCCTTCTGTCTCTCTCTCTCTCTCCTTTTCTTTTTCTCCTTCTGTCTCTCTCTCTCTCTTTCCTTTTCTCTCTCTCTCCATCTCTCTCTCACACACCTTCTCTCTCTCTCTTTCTGTCTGTCTCTCTCTCTCTCTCCTTTTCTCTGTCTCTCTCCCTCTCTTTCTCTCTCTCTCTCTCTCTCTCTCTCTCTCTCTCTCTCTCTCTCTCTCTCTCTCCTTTTCTCTCTCCCTCTCTCTCGCTCTCTTTCTCTCTCCCTCTCTCTCCTTTTCTCTCTCTCTCTCTCTCTCTCCCTCTCTCTCTCTCTCCTTTTCTCGCTCTGTCTCTCTCTCTTTTTTCTCTCTCTCTCTCACACCTTTTCTCTCTCCTTCTCTCTCTCCTCATTTTTCTTGCTTTATGTTAATTTCTTTTTCTTATGTGTCTCTCAGTACTGTCTCACTCTCTCTTATCCCACATCACTTTCTTCTTCTGTCTCTCTTTCTCTATCTCACTCTCTGTCTCATCCTACTCAGTCTGTCTTCCTGTCTCACTCTCTGTCTCTTCCAATCTCACTCTCTCTTCCGATCCTTCCTATCTTTCTCTCACTCTGTCTCTTCTTATCTCTCTCTTTCTATCTCACTCTTCATCTGTCTCTTCCTATCTCAGTGTTTCATCCTATCTCACTCTCTTTCTATCTCATTCTCCACTTCTTCTACTCTCACTCTCTGTCTCTACCTGTCTCACTCTCTTTCTATCTCACTCTAACTCTACCTGTCTCACCCCCTTTTTATCTCACTCTCTGTCTCTACCTGTCTCACTCTCTTTCTATCTCACTCTAACTCTACCTGTCTCACCCCCTTTCTATCTCACACTCTGTCTCTACTTGTCTCACCCTCTTTCTATCTCACTCTCTGTCTCTACCTATCTCACTCTGTTTCATCCTATCTCGTTCTCAGTCACTTCTTATATAATTTTTTTTATCTTTCTATCTCACCCTCTTTTTATCTCACTCTGTCTCATCCTATCTCTCTCTCTCTCTCGCTCTCTCTCTTTCTCTCCTCTTGTTCTCTGATTTGTTTGGGTGGCTCTGTGCTGGCCGTTAGAGTTAGAGTGGACTCTGCTGTGGTGAAGTTAAATATGCTAATCGGGCGGTCTCCAGTAGTGGAGTGTTTCGTTTGGGGGGGGGGCAGTTACAGTTTACTCAGTGACAAAATACTGAGTTACAGTGGAAAAATCCATACAGCCCATAAAAGGAGAGCGTTCTGCAGGAGTGTGCAGAACTCAGCATAAAGACGGGGCAGCAGTGTATCGCTTAGAGCCCGTCAGCACATTCTGACCTAGCGTGTGTGGGAAAGAATGACTCTGCTGTAACCTCAGCGCCACACCGTGTGTGTGTGTGTGTGTAGAAGTGTGTGTGAACCCTTTAGTCACTGAGGTCATGCCAAGTGCTGGAGGTATTTTACGGTACTCTAGTCAAGCGCTACTGAAGCATAGAAGGGCTAAAACTAACAGCATACGAAACACAACGTCCCACAGTGAGCTTCCCCTCAGAAGCACCTCGCAGGTTCCCTCAGTACAGCATGAGACCATTGTAAGGGAACAGTTTAAAATATATACGTATTAAAGCAACAGTATGTAGAAGTTGACCTTAAAATAGCAGCTTTAAAATCAAGGTGATGCTCCACTGGCTGATACAGGGAGAATAGCATCACTGTCGTTGCTTCTCCAGGCTAATGTATCTTGGGTGAGTCATCTGTCATCTGACAGTCATCTGACGGTTCTGTATCTCTCAGCTTGTCCAGAAAAGCATGTCTTTTAGGAGTGACTCAGAGCGTGATTTGTACTTCCTAACTGTAGGGGGAGCCCAGGAGCAAGAAATCTATATATACTTATTCTGAATGGTCAGATCTGTTGTGGCAGCACAAGAGGGACCTTATCGATATTTGCAGCTGTTTGATTGCCCTCAAAAAAGTTACTGTCCCAAAATCAGGGATGGATTTTCACTAGGGGCCACTAGGGGGCCCTCGATCAGCATTGATTCATTGATTCCTCAGTGTTCTACCAATGTCCTTCTCCAGCAGAGCTCGGTTAGTTAGTAGTACAGATATTGGACATGTGTTTTCAAGCCCCGAAGGAAAACAGAGTGTCCTTGAGAGTGCCCTTAGGTCACCTGCTCCTTTGTTGTCTCTCTTCTGCAGGCCATCTCCATGACCCAGAGGATCAGTCCATGCTCCAGTCTGGCCAGCAGCTCAGCATCGCCACCTCCTGGCAGCCCATGCTCCACCCTGCCCCCCGGAGCCCCGGGCAGCATGGGCGCTTATGGCTCTATCACCAGCCCCACGTCCACGCTAGAGAGCCGAGACAGCGGCATCATCGGTGAGAAAACCAACAGCCAGCAGGGTGAAAGAAATGAATCACCAGCACAAACCAGTTTAGATTGTGTTTTAGACACTGGTATGCTGGTCAACCAGCACCAGACCATAATAAACCAGTTTATATTGTGTTTTAGACACCGGTATATTGGTCAACCAGCACTAGATCATAATAAACCAGTTTATATTGTGTTTTAGACACTGGTATGCTGGTCAACCAGCACTAGACCAGCAAAAAACACCATATTCTGTGTTTTAGACACCGGTATATTGGTCAACCAGCACTAGATCAGCACCAGACCAACGTAAACCAGTATGTATTGTGTTTTAAACACTGGTATTCTGGTCAACCAGCTCTAGATCAGCACCAGACCAGTATAGGTCAGTATGTATTATGTTTTGAATACTGGTCAACCAGCACCAGACCATAATAAACCAGTTTAGATTGTGTTTTAGACACCGGTATATTGGTCAACCAGCACCAGACCATAATAAACCAGTTTAGATTGTGTTTTAGACACTGGTATGCTGGTTGACCAGCACCAGGCCAGCATAAACCAGTTTATATTGTGTTTTGAACACTGGTATTCTAGTCAACCAGTACTAGACTAGCATTAACCAGTATATGTGTTGTGAACTCTGGTATGCTGGTCAATATTGAGCTATTATTGTACATTATGTTGATTATTACCATAATAGCTTCAATAGTAATTAATAGTTTAAAATGTAAAATGTTTAAAATAAGTTCAGATATTTATGATCATATGTTTTAATAATGAAAACAGTCACGCATTTATTATACATTCAGGCCTCCGCCACAAGTAAACGTCCCCATATGGGACTGTTACACTGTATGAGGTATTGCTCTGTACAGAAGTGTAGAGCGAAATCAGCAGCAGCCTCCCTCCTGAAGCCCAAAGCCTGAGTGCTGTCTGTACTTTTGTCCACTTTTATTGTGCAGTAAATACTTTTATTGTGTCATTTGGGGGGTTTTCCTCCCCAAACTGTTCCTTTAAACGTCCTTTTATTGTCAGTTGGAGTTTGTTGTGGAAAGCTAGAGGGTCACGCCCTGCCCTGCATTTCTGGAACTTGGATAGAAGAAGCCTTATAAGACAAATGCACGTATAAAGCACAGCTTGAGAGACCGGTCATGCTGTGGTTTGAGGATTACAGTCTTAAGCATCTGAGCAAATGATGCAGTTCTGTTTTCCTGGGCCCAGTTTTCCAAAAGATGCATAGCATTAACTGGGAGAGAGAGGGAGTGTTTAATGTGAGGCTCGCTTTACCATTTAACAGTGATCTTTGTGCTGAGAGGCTTTTGGGAAACCCAGCTCTGGACAGTGAACGATTAGAATAATACAAATAAATAAATAAACAATGGTTTTCCGTGGTTTTCCGTGGTTTTCTGTGTTTTTTCACAGTTTTCCGTGGTTTTCCATGGTTTTCCTGACTGGTTAAGACCACAACGCTCTCTGTCCACCCGACATCACCACTGGAAATATTGGGAGTAATGAAAACGCTGGACTTGGGAATGAAATGTTGTCAATGCTGCCTTACTTACTTACTTACCATCTCCTGCTCCTCTCCTCCAGCTACCCTCACCAGTTACTCGGAGAACGCGGATCGAGGCGGGAAACACGGCGAGAGCTCGCGAGGAAGCCTCAAACTGTGGCAGACTCAGAAAACAGCCGGGACCGACTCCTTCCTGTACCGCGTGGATGAAAACATGGCCGCCTCCACGTACAGCCTCAACAAAATCCCAGAGAGAAGCCTGGAGCACTCCGCCTCCCACTCCGCCCACTCCATCCCCCTCTACCTCATGCCCCGCCCCAACTCTGTGGCTGGTGAGTGACCTTCTCCTGATCTGATTGGTTGGTATTTCTAGGTAACACTTTACAGAGGGGCAGTGGTGGGTCTGTGGTTAGAGCGCTGGGTTGCTTATTGGTCACAGGGTTGTGGGTTCGATACCCAGGTCTACTGGGGGGTGCTGTAGCATGGCTGACCCTGTGGCTGTGCTTTAACCCTGGCTGTCACACTCTTCTAAAGAACACACACACACACACACACTCTTAACACTGTCTTTCTCTCAACCTCTGCCGCCCCCCTTCCTCTCTCTTTGCCTAATGTCTCTCTCCCTTTATTTCTCTCACCTTCATTTTCTCCTCCTGCACTTTCTCTTCCTCTCTCTCTCTCTCTCTCTCTCTCGCTCTCTCTCTCTGTCCTTTATAGTCTCTTTCTCCCCCCTTATCCCCCTCATCCCCTATTCAGTGTGTGTGTGTGTGTGTGTGTGTTTGAAGAGTTTGCCTCCTTCACAGCACAAAGACTCTCTGACAGCACTGACATTAGTGCAGCATATGGGCCCTTTGTCCTTGCAGTGTGTGTGTGTGTGTATGTGTGTGTATGTGTGTGTATGTGTGTGTGTGTGTGTGCTGCAGCATTGGGCAGTTTCGGGATGTCTGTGTAGCTTCACAGTGTGTGTTTTTATGGCCTGCCGTGGCTCCGCAGGGTGTGTCTCACATGCCGTTAAGGACGAAGGCGGCCTATGTAGGGAGCTATTTTAGGACGACTTGAGGGGTGAAGTGGAGGAGTGCAGTGTGGAGGAGGGGCTGATCAATGAGAAAGATCAGAAGGGTCATTCGTCATTTCACACTACACCTCTCTCTCTCTCTCTCCTCTCTGTCTCTATGTCTCTCTCTCCTATCTGTGTCTCTATGTCTCTCTCTCTTCTCTCTATGTCTCTCTCTCTCTCTCTCTCCTCTCTTTGTCTCTATGTCTCTCTCTCTCCTCTCTGTGTCTCTGTCTCTCTCTCCTCTCTGTGTCTCTATGTCTCTCTCTCTCCTCTCTCTGTCTCTATGTCTCTCTCTCTCTCTCTCCTCTCTTTGTCTCTATGTCTCTCTCTCCTCTATGTCTCTCTTTTTTTTACCTCTCTGTCTCTCTCTCTCCTCTCTGTCTCTCTCTCTCTCTCTCCTCTTTCTGTCTCTATGTCTCTCTCTCTCCTCTCTGTGTCTCTATGTCTCTCTCTCCTCTCTGTGTCTCTATGTCTCTATGTGTCTCTCTCTCCTCTCTTTGTCTCTATGTCTCTCTCTCCTCTCTGTCTCTATGTCTCTCTCTTTTTTTACCTCTCTCTGTCTCTGTCTCTCTCTCTCCTCTCTGTCTCTCGCTCTTTCTCTCCTCTTTCTGTCTCTATGTCTCTCTCTCTCTCTCTTCACCTCGGCCTCTCTGTCTTTCATCACACTCTCAGACTCCCTGTAGAACAGGCTGTGATCTGGGGGTTCACAGCGCTCTGGATTATTCTGCCTGACAGGAGGAGTCTTATGAGCTTTGACATTTTTCTCCTGTGAAGAAGCACACACACACACACACACACACACACACACTCTCAAACTCTACTACTGATCTATTCGTTCACACACTCTCTCACACTCTCCCTGATTTAGTCATAAACATACAGTACTCACCACCTAGTGGACAGAGTGTGAATTACTTACATTTACACACACACATCCTCCTTCTTGTGTGTGTGGTAAAGTGATTTGCTCTGAATCTGGCTAGTGCGCCCCCTAGAGGTTGAAAAACATTCAGTTCTGCTGCGCCCGAGTGCGCCGGCTGCCTGGCGAGTATCCAGCTCTGGTGCATCAACTAGCAGACGCCCGTACAGCAGTCAGCCAGCATCCCACTGAAGGAGAGAGAGACATCTACCATCTACCCACCGAGAGAGAGAGCGAGACCAGCTGTGCTCCCTCAGGCTCTGGCTTCTGATGGCAGGCCCGGGATTAGAGCGAGCGATGCTCAGGTCGTAGTGGCAGCATTGCCGTAGTCCGCTGGACCACTTTAATTGGAGCCCCGATTAAAACTGGAATCCAGCCAGAGTGTATTCAGATACGATCAGTCATGAACAGGCTCACAGATGCAGCAGATCTTCGGCGAACACTCAGCGATCACTTCAGAGACATGCAGCGGTCATAACCACCAAAACGGCCTACGCTCTGACCATTCCTGCAGACCAAAGCCTGGCCTCAGTGCTGCGTCTCGTAAAAAAAAAAAAAAACGCAACCTTGCGAGGACATGGAGGGCTGGCACCCAGCCAAGAGCCCAGGGCCAGCCAGAATGTGCAGCAGGGCCTCCTGGACGAGCTCCACTGTGGGCACCAAGGGCCTTGTGATGCAGCGAATGGGCCATAAATCCAGCGACTTGGTGTCGCCATGCACGCTGCACTGCAGAAAGAGAGAGAGAGGCTAAAAAGTCCAAAAGTTTGTGGACACCTGCTCGGCCAATGTCCCTTCTGCTGCAGTAACAGCCTATAGTAGCCCCAGAGGATTACTGCCATCAGTATTGCGAATGATGAGTTGAGACTGGCGACAGAGACATAGCTACCGATATACTGTTCAGCCCCTGTTATAAGGAAGCCACACGTACTATTGTTGTTAGTTAGTGTGTGTGTGTGTGTGTGTGTGTGTGTGTGTGTTTTGGAGCAGTGCGGTGAGAGTGATGCTGCAGTGATGAAGGAGGAGGAAGAGGAGGAGTGATTTGATTCCCGCTGTCAGCTTCATGCTTGCGTTCCTGTGAAACGAACTGCAGTGAATACACTCGAATCAGACACTGCTGCTGCTGACACACCCCACTGAGCGTGTGTGTGTGTGTGTGTGTGTGTGTGTGCGTGAGCATATCGTCACTTCTTCCTCACATTCACAGAGGGGAAGAAGCACTACACACACACTCACACACACTCACACACACTCTCACACACACACTCACACACACATAGACACAAATGCTTGCGTGTGCTTTCCGGAGAGGAAGGAAGAGACACTGTGTTTGTGTTGGTCAGTGCCTTGACCAGCATACACACACACACACACACACACACACACACACAGATACACAGAGCTCAGCTCTTTAGAGATACTACATTCTGCTGTCTTCCACCTTCTCCTTCATCAGTTCCTCGTCATCCTCAGTGTCTCTCAGTCCGCAGTGAGAGCAGCTGTATTCAGGACGGTAGGGGAAATGCTACACTGCACTGATCACGGTCAGAGGACTGGTAAAGTCCTGCGTTTCTGGATGTTTCTGCGTGGGTTTGTGTGCTAGTTTGGGTTCGGGAGTCTGGGAGAGGGCGCCAGCGCTGGATTCTGTGGGAAAGCGAAGCAGGAGGGTTGAGAAGTGTGGTTTCTGAACTGCGGAGCTCGGCGAAAACGCTCAAATTCAGTTTCTATGCTAATTATGAAGCTGAATTCCATTATTATTGAGGACATGTTATACAGCATGAAATCGATACACTGCAAGCTGTGAAACGCCAGGCTGTGGATATTTGTGGAGAGTTCCTGACCCTGAAATTTCTACAGGGCAGACCTCCCACCTCCCACCTCAGAGCACAGAGCATCTGCCACCCAGAGACTCACAGACTAGTCGAACTGTAAAGCTGGCTCAGTGGTTAGAGCTCCGAGCTATTGATGACAGGGTTGTGGGTTCGATACCCGGGCTCGGCAAGCTGCCACTGTTGGGCCCTTGAGCAAGGCACTTCACCCTCTCTGCTCCCTGGTGGGTGCTGATGTTGGCTGCCCACCACTCTGGGTGTGTGTGTGTGCTCACTGCCCCTAGTTCACTAGTGCTACATTCTGAAATACATTATTTCCGTCCCCACATAAATTGCCTAAAAAATAATTGTACCTAATTGCAAATTGAAGGCATATATATTTTCTAGTCATAAATATCAATTATTTGTGTATGTATTCAACCATTTCTTTAAAATAAACACTTTCTTGAGGGACATGAGTCACATCAGTTTCGGTAACAGGACTGGGCAAAACATTTTTTACCATCTTCAGCTTAGAAACCTTGTCAAAAATTCAATATTTTTGGAACTGACCAATACATTTACATTTTAAATAGTTCAATAGTTTAAATAAATGTGTTCAGAGAGTTGAAATAAGATACAAAATTAAGTTTTTTTATAATTTTGAAGAGTTTCAACAAGCACTCATTCAGTGGAATGGCCCTTATGTGTGATGGGTAAAATGCAGAGGACACGTTTCCCTGTACATAGTAGAACTGCTGAGGAATGCGGGAAAACTAGGGAAATCGCTGGAGGACAGGCTGGAGGAGAAAACAGACATCAGATTTGATGCTGAAGATTAAAGCCCACATTTATTTATTAGCAAGGGAAATTCTCATTAGATGAACCCAGTACACCACAAGCTGTGTAACAAGCTGTGTAACAAGCTGTGTAACCAAGCCCTGGACATTTGTGGAGAGTGTCTGACTCTAAAAGCCACTGAAACACAGAGAGCTCCTAGTTGCATTGGTGGTTAATCTGACAGTCTTCAGTTCTACCAGTGAAGTCCCAGCCAATGGGAAAGCTGGATTGGCTGTGTCTACCTACATACCCCTAAAAAAGGAATCCTGGTTGGACTATTTATTTTATTTATTTGAACACTGGTTTAAAGGCATTCCCAAAAAGCCGTAGGCCTTCCCTGCTGCACAGTAGTTCCCACATTCACGGCAGCTGATGATTAATAAGGTCTTAATAACTGATAACCTAATAACTCTAAATATCCTCTCTCTCTGTCTGTTTCCCTCTCAGCCACAAGTTCTGCTCACTTGGAGGATCTGGCATATCTGGATGAACAGAGACAGGCCCCCCTGCGCACTTCCCTGCGAATGCCCCGCCAGAACTCGGGGGCAGGCCGCTCTGGGCAGGACCTAAGAGGTGCGTGAGTGTGCTTGAGTGGGTGTGTGTGTGGATATTCATGGAGCCCACATTTGCATCAGTCCAGTTTCAGTTAAATGCTGCGTTCCATTTACCTCCCAGACCCGGGTCCCAGGCCCGAGTTCACCCAAGGTGTCAAAAGTATTGACATTCATTAGTGGAGATACTAGGTTTTAAAAAGACTTCTATAGAAGCTGAAGTATCAACTGAAGCTTTTTACTCCAGTAAAAGTGTAAAAGTACTGGTTTCAGAACCACTTCAAGTAGAAAAGTAAAAGTAATGGAAGGAAAACAAAGGCCGAAAACTTAGGCCACGCCACAGGGGTCTATACTGCACTACCCCCCCCTACCCAAAAACACATTTTTCTAAAAGCCATAATGAGGAGAATGTTGAGGGATGATGAGGTGGGGTGGTGGTCATCCGACATCCCGACCTCACTGTTGCTCTTGCAATCGCTAAATGCAATCAAGTCCTCATAGCAATGCTCCAGAATGTAGAACGAGCAGGTGTCCCAATACTTTTATTAATTTATGCATGTTCTGCCCAGCTACTTTTCCCTTCTTTGCTCCACCTTACTTACCTCCACTCATTTGCATAAGCTAATTAATGAATAAATCAAAAGTACCTTTGTGAATTCAGCATTCAGCAACCTCGCTGTGTAGCTGTGATGTGTGGCATTAGTGGAGCAGATATTTCCCCCAAATTATATTAATCTAGACGGTCCCTCCCCTCATCTCTCCTCCCAGTCTAATTCGAATTAGGGCGTGAAGATGGTGTTGATTACCACGGTGATGACGAGGGCTGCGCCTGTGCTTATGAATATTCAGGGCGGTTTGGTGATGATGAGCAGGAGAATGCAGAGGATTACAGTAATGAATGTTAAGTATGCATTATGCGGATTATTCCAGGGATTAATAGAACACAGTTTGATGGCGTGCATATGATGAGGATTATCATGATGAATATTAAGGCTGTGAGATGAATAGTAATGATATTATTATTATTAATAATAAGAATAATAGTAATAATAATAGTGATCATTCCAATTTGGGACTCTACACCTCACACACCAGTCCCAGTGATCGTTCTTCATTCAGAAGACAGCACAGAGAGAGAGAAGCTGTGAGTAAACCCCACCGCTCGGGCCGTGATCTGTGGCGATGACAGTGACTAGAGGACGGATGTGTGGGTTTTTTCCGGTTCCACTATTTCAGGCTGGATTTTGTTTCCCTCTGAATCGAACACTAGCAGGCTTAGAGACGCCTCTCAAAGCCACTGATCCGTGGCATTTCACACTGCAGCACAGGCTTGCGTAAGCCACGCGCTCGCCATCGCAATGCCTGTAGACCTCACCGCCCTCTGCTGGTAAAGGAGCATTACTGCTGCCCTGTTATTTCACCCTTTTTCATTCCTCAGTGCCTCGACATCTTTCACCCGCCAAGCCAAAAATAGGCATCTGTAGCACCAAAGGCCTCGAAATACTCCAAATAGCAGTGTGTCAGGACAATGGAGAGGGTATGGAAAGCCAGCTGTATGCAAATATACTGTATTATTGCAAGGGTTCGAATCATGGAAAACCACATTTTCTACATTTTCTTGAACTAAAAAGGAATAAATCCAGTATGGAAGCAAGTTAACATGACGTATGACGTCCACGTATGAAAACTAAGCCTGTTTTGAACTCACTGTGTTTTCTGGTGATGTCACACAACCAATACATTTACATATATGCATCTATTTAGCGTGCCTACAGTATGACCCAACTGAATGACCCGAGAAAAATCACAGGGAGCATTGATCTGATTGGTCAAACGTGATCTGATTGAGTCCCACGTCCAGAAATCCAACTTTTGATAGGAAACCGCATGGCCTTTTTCCGTTCACACTGCAAATAATTTGACCTGCTGAAATCGGATTAGCCTGTCTGATTAGAGCGTCAGAGAACCCCAATGACCAGTTGCTTATGTGTGGTCATCCACTGCCAGTCTGACCCCAGTTATTAAACTGCATTCACTCCCCCTTCCCATATTTCCTATGACGCAGTGCGCTTCGCCCCATACCGCCCGCCGGACATCGCCCTGAAGCCCCTGCTGTTCGAGGTGCCCAGCCTGACGACCGAGTCGGTCTTCACAGGGCGCGAATGGCTCTTTCAGGAGGTGGACGCCCATCTCCGTGGCAGTGAGCCCACCAACCGCGGCGTGATCATCGTGGGCAACGTGGGCTTCGGCAAGACAGCCATCATCTCCCGCCTGGTGGCGCTTAGCTGCCACGGCAACCGCATGAGGCAGATCGCCTCGGACAGCCCGCATTCTTCACCCAAACGTGAGTGTCCGCAATCACACACGGTTTTTCTGTGGCACATCGAAATCCCATTCAGATCGTATTTACCTCAGTTATCTCTCTCTCTCCCTCTCACGCCCTCTCTCTCTCTCTCTTTCTCTCTCCTTCTCACAGATGGTGACACTCTCCCCCATACTCAGCCGCAGTCAGCTCATGGTACCCTTGTGGGGGGCAGCAGTTGCCCCGGCACTCCGGAGATGAGGAGACGTCAGGAGGAGGTGATCAGGAGACTCGCCTCTCAAGTAAGATCCTCCATCCTGCCTCCATCTCTCTCTCTCGCTCACACATGAAAGGAAGCGGTGCAGTCGGGACGGCCCGCGGCCGAGGCGGAGAGCCACGGGTTTTAGAGGAACATGATGTTGAATGAGCTAAAGGCAGTGCTTTAAGCATCCCTCAGTGTCACACCGCTAATGCAGACTTAATCACCTGGCACACGGCCAGGCCACCTCTCACGCTCTCTCTCTCTCTCTCTCTCTCTCTCCAGCATCTTGACTTTCTCTCTCCATCACTTTCAGCCTCCTTTTAGTTTTTTTTTTTTGTTTCTCTTAAGCTCGCTCTCTCTCTTTCTCTCTCTTCCCTGGACAGTTACTCCAGTTACAAAAGCCGGGTCAACTCTTTTTTTTTATTAGCCTTGATTTTAGCAAAAAAAGGGAATGAGGTGTCCCTATACTTTTGTCCATCCATATAGTGGTCAAAGTATACTGACATCACTGTATACATATATATATATATATATGTGTGTGTGTTTATAGTCATATCAGAATATTATGACCACCTACAAAATAGTGTGAGTAACCACCCTTGCCTGGGATGACACTTGCGAGACGTAGCGGAGGCGTAGACTGTATTAGGGTGACGGAAGGTGTTCGTGATAGAGGTCAGCTGCTCCACAGTGGTGCATCGATTGCTCTGGACCACTTGCAGGAGTCTGCAGAGTCCCCTCTGGCATCAGTGACCCTTAGGGCACCACAGTTATGCCCTGTTGTGTCATTGGGAGGCACTCAATGTAGGGGTTTCCGAGATGCTACCACCCCGTTACTATTCTATGCTATTCTCATGCCGTTTTGGACAAATCACGTCCTTCGCCCCTAACGATCGCTTTGCTCTGGTAGTCTACAGTGACCAAGAGGCGGCGTTACCTAATGATGAGGTTGTGGTGATGTTGTTGAGAAGACAGCGTTGGACAGCGTTGTGAGTGTTTGCTGGGAAACCCCGTCCTGTGGCATCTCTGACGTCCCGAACCGACTTCATTTCAAACCAGGGCTGGTCATAATAATCTGACATGACTGTGTATAGCCCTCTTCCCTTTTCTCTACACACACACACTTCCTTTTCCCTCTCTCTCTTTTGCTCTCTCTCTCTCTCTCTTCCTTCTCTAGTACTCTCTCTGTCTCCGAAGTTCAGGTTGAGGTTGAGGTTCAGGTCAGTGGTGGCGTCAAAGCGCTAAACAATAACAACAGCTCTCTCTCTCTCTCTCTCTCTCTCTCTCTCTTTTGTTGCAGTTGCACTCTCGCGTAGGATAGTTTCTCCTTCTCCCTCACGCTCTTTGAAGCAGAAAGCTTTATTGTAGCTCAGTTTCCTTATCAAATATTTATGGCTGTGGAGCCTCTTGGCTCAGCCATTAGATACCCTCAGTGCTGTGCATACTTAATTCTGACATTTCTCTCTCTCTCTCTCACACACACACACAGAGGGAGGGACATAGGGTCTCATATACTGCATTATCATGGAGACAAGTCCAGCAGAAGAAGCTCAGTAAGGCCACGAAACACACTCAGCGGTGTTCATACCCGCTATTACAGCCCTACTGAGACTGAGTACCCTCTGCTGCCTGCTATACCTCAGCCCTTCTGGAAGTGTGAGCATGTGTTGGGGCTCAGAGGAACCCTTCTGCATCTTCTCTAATGCTTGATTTGAGTTATTAAGGATATTGATATGGAGTTTGGCACCACAGTAAGAGCTTCTACTCTTAGAAGAGAAGGTTTTATACTGGGATTTCATTCTGTTCAGCATCTTTAGTGGCAGGCAGTGATGATGAGCGATCACAAGCGATGTTTCATCCCGGTAAGTCTTCTCACTCAACCCAGGGGGGTTTAAATGAGCTTCATTGCTCTAACTCGCAACAAGGGGTTCAGTGGAGGCTCATCACTCCAACTCAACCTAATGCTGTATTATGGACCATCGTCACTCCAAGTCAACCTAAAGGTGTTCAGTGGAGACTCATCACTCAAATTAATCTTAGAGATGGTCAGTGGGATGTCACCACTCCAACTCAGCCCAGAGGTGTTCAGTGGGGGTTCATTACTCCAACTCAACTGGAAGGTTTTCAGTGGAGGTTCATGCTTCAACTCAACCCAAAGATGTTTAATGGAGCCTTATCTCTCTAACTCAACACAGAGATGTTCAGTGGAGCTTCATCTCTCCAACTCAACCCAAAGGTGTTCAATCGAGCCTTATCTCTCTAACTCAACACAGAGATGTTCAGTGGAGTCGTATCTCTCCAACTCAACCCAAAGATGTTCAATGGAGCCTTATCTCTCCAACTCAACCCAAAGATGTTCAATGGAGCCTTATCTCTCTAACTCAACACAGAGATGTTCAGTGGAGCCTTATCTCTCTAACTCAACACAGAGATGTTCAGTGGAGCCTTATCTCTCCAACTCAACCCAAAGATGTTCAATGGAGTCGTATCTCTCTAACTCAACACAGAGATGTTCAGTGGAGCTTCATCTCTCCAACTCAACCCAAAGATGTTCAGTGGAGCCTTATCTCTCTAACTCAACACAGAGATGTTCAATGGAGTCGTATCTCTCCAACTTCTCCAACTGGAGCTTCATTACTCTAATTCATCATGTGGGCCTTTTTCACTGCCATATTCTTCATCTAGTGCTTTTTATGGATTTTCCGGAGGTGCGTGTGGACACCTCTATCAGAAACGGGTGTTCTCTAAAGTAGCTGAAGGGGTAGGTGGATACTTTTGGACGTATGTCATTAAGATGTGTTAAATCTTGATCTCCCTCTCTTTGTGTGCAGGTGGTGGCATATCATTACTGCCAGGCAGACAATGCATACACGTGTCTGGTGCCGGAGTTTGTGCACAACGTGGCAGCTCTGCTGTGCCGGGCTCCTCAGCTGCAGGCCTACCGTGAGCTTCTGCTACGCCAGCCCCACCTGCAGAGCCTGCTCAGCCTGCGCTCCTGCGTCCAGGAGCCAATGACAGCCTTTCGCAGAGGCCTGCTGGAGCCACTACACTTACTGCACAGAGGTACACACACACACACACACATGCACAGATTTACATCACACTCGCACACACACTCAGTGCAGGTGAAGCGGCCGTGTAGTGGAGATGTGTATACATGTTGATGGTGTCTTCCAGAGAGGAAGGTGGCGTGTGATGAGGACCTGATCATTTTGATTGACGGACTAAACGAGGCAGAGTTCCATAAGCCGGATTACGGAGACACCATCGTCTCCTTTCTGTGTAAAACTATCGAGCGCTTCCCACCCTGGCTCAAACTGGTGGTGACCGTCAGGACGTCCCTACAGGTCAGCCTGGGCTCTCAGTCACAGTTCATACACCCTGTTTGGAGTTTCTGTTGGGTTCCTTCATTAATCAGTAGGTCATTAGTAGCTCATCTATCGCTCTCTTTCTCTCAGGATGTGACCCGTCCATTGCCGTTCCACCGGATCTCTCTGGATCGCCTGGAGGAAAGTGACGCCATCGACTCAGACCTGCAGGGTTACATCCTGCACCGGCTGCACTCCAGCCAGGAGATCCAGAACAACGTGGCCCTGAATGGCAAGCTGGACAACGCCGCCTTTAGCAAGCTCAGCGCCCACCTGAAGGGCCTGAGCCGTGGCTCCTACCTCTACCTGAAGCTCACACTGGACCTCATTGAGAAGGGCTACCTGGTGCTCAAGAGCTCCAGTTACAAGGTCAGGAGAACTTTTAGTCACACCTGTCAACACTTTCTACTAAAATGTTGGTGTGAGGATTGCTATGAGGATTTGATTGCATAACAAGAGTAACAAGAGAATGTTGGATGATGATCACCACCCCACCTCATCCCCAGCCAAAACTACTGGATGGAGCACCATCCATCATTCCAGAGAACACAGCTCAGTACTGGGGGCTCTCTCCTCTAGCCCACACCTGAGAGTCCTATTCTATTGGCAGTACTTCTCTACAAGTGCTAGACAAGCTGTGTGTGTGTGTGTGTGTGTGTGTATTTGCACATCTGGGTCAGCAATGGGTGCAACCTAAAGTCACCTAATGCATTCATTAGAAGGGGTGTCCACAAACATTTGGACACATAGAGTTGGTGGACGAGGTGAAGATAGCCTGGCAAGGTTTTTGATAAGATGACCTGCACTTAGCATAGCCTGCATCGAGGCTAGCATAGCCTGGCATTAGGTTAGGGTAGCCTGTTCTGAAGTTAGCATAGCCGGATATCAGGGTAGTGTAATCCGGGAAGAGGTCAAGATAGCCTGGCAAGGTTATTATTCGCCTGTCCTGAGGTTAGCATAGCCTGTGTGGTCTGGCATTAGGTTAGCATAGGGCTAAGACTTATGTACCCTGGCATGTAGAGGTCAGAATTGTCTGGCAAGACTAGCCGAGATTAGCATAGCCTGGCACAGGGTTAGCATAGCAGCATAGATTGGCTAGTTAATGAATTAATTATTTGCTAATAATTGATTTGTCTCTCTATGCATCAGGTGGTGCCGGTGAGCCTGGCGGAGGTGTACCTGCTGCAGCTGAACATGCGCTTCCCCACGCAGTCGTCGTTTGAGCGGGCCCTGCCTCTGCTGAATGTGGCCGTGGCCTCGCTCCACCCGCTCACGGACGAGCAGGCCTTCGGGGCGGTGAACGCCGGGGCTGTGTGGGGCGCTGCTCTTGACTGGGACGACTTCCAGCAGCGCGCAGACCACCTCTCTCCATTTCTGGTGAAGAGGCGGGACGGCACGCGCATGTTCGTACATCCGTCCTTCAGAGAGTGGCTGATCTGGAGGGAGGACGGAGAGAAGACCAAGTTCCTCTGTGACCCCAGGTTTGTCTTTTCCCTGCTCTAACACTCCAGACTCATCTCCAGCTCTGGAAAAGTGTCCTGACAATGAGGCAGAAGGAGGCTGACACATGTTTGTGGTTCTCCTTTAGGAGCGGCCACACACTGCTGGCCTTCTGGTTCTCCCGGCAGGAGGGCAAGCTGAACCGCCAGCAGACCATCGAGCTGGGCCACCACATCCTCAAAGCTCACATCTTCAAGGTATGGTACACCTAGTCATCCACCCAACACACACCTGGTCACATTCAGAAGCTCATGGAGGTTTGATGGAACCCCTTGCCATTGCTGTCCCACAGGGCCTGAGTAAGAAGGTCGGGGTTTCCTCGTCCGTGCTGCAGGGGCTGTGGGTGTCCTACAGTACGGAGGGACTGTCTGCTGCTCTCGCGTCGCTGCGCAACCTCTACACTCCCAACATCAAGGTATCACATCACTTCCTCATTTGCACTCGTCTCTGGGGTATGCCATGTTTATGCACAAAGTGGCCAAAAGTTTGAGGACATCAATTTTTCTTCTAAAATCCAACCATTGTCTGTGAAATGTGTCTGTCCAAAAGTATTTGGACACCTCACTTTTATCTCTCTCTCTCTCTCTGTATGTCTTTCTTATTCCCTGCAGGTCTCTCGTCTGTTGATTTTGGGAGGAGCTAATGTGAACTACCGTACAGAGGTGTTGAATAACGCCCCGGTGCTGTGCGTACATGCCCACCTGGGTTACCTGGAGATGGTGGCCCTGCTGCTGGAGTTCGGGGCGGACGTTGACGGCCCATCAGAAAGCGGCCTTACTCCAGTGGGCTACGCTGCTGCCTCCGGCCATCTGCCTATCGTCACTGCCCTCTGCGCCAAGAAAGCCAAGGTCAGCCCCAACCTCTTCCTGTCACATGACCGGAGAATGGTCGTTATTATCCAGTATATCCAGTTGTCCTCCGATCCCAATTGTAGGATTGCAGTGCAGAACATCTATTGGCTGATCGATTACAGAACTATCGCTTTAAGCTACTGAAGTACAGAAACTCACTCCCGCTGTTTTGCGTGCAGGTGGACCATCTGGACAGGAACGGGCAGTGTGCTCTGGTTCACGCGGCCTTGCGGGGCCACCTAGAGGTGGTAAAGTACCTGGTGCAGTGTGACTGGAGCTCCGATGACGAGCAGCCCTCAGCCTTTAGCAAGAGCCATGCAGTGCAACAAGCCCTGATAGCAGCTGCTAGCATGGGCTATACTGAGGTACATACACTCACACAAACACCCACACACACACAAACACCCACACACACAAGCAGCCACTCTGAGAGCAGTGGCTACAGTAAAAGTAACATTCACACATGCTCACATTCCTGTGTGTGTGTGTGTGTGTGTGTGTGTTTTGCAGATTGCATCATATCTACTGGATCTTCCAGAGAAAGATGAGGAGGAAGAAGAGCGTGCGCAGATCAACAACTTCGACACACTGTGGGGGGAAACAGGTGAGACCCCTACAGCACACCTAAACTCCAACTGATCTGCTGCACCTTCCACAGAAACTTAGAAAGTTACTCCAGCAAAAGAGGATCAACTCTTTTTAAAACCCTTGATAAAGAATACGCTGTCCCAATACTTTTGTCCATATAGTATAGTATCTTCTCTCACCCCTATGCACTCTCTCACTCTCTCTCTCAGCTCTGACAGCAGCAGCTGGTCGGGGGAAGCTGGACGTGTGCAGGTTGTTGTTGGAGCAGGGGGCTGCCGTGTCTCAGCCCAACCGCCGCGGCATAGTGCCGCTCTTCAGCGCCGTCCGCCAGGGACACTGGCAGGTGGGTATCATACACACAAACACACACACACACACACACACACAAACACAAATGTAATTAAATCTAATTAATCAAAACATTACAATACCAGTAGACACAATACATAATTAGTACTCCCAATAGAAGAGGACTCTCTGTTGAAGATAAACACCAACCAGGACTAGAGGGGTGCTTCATTTAGGATTCACGACGAAGATCCATGGGTGGGACGAACTTCCTCTGTGTGTCCGGAGTCGCTC
>NC_132880.1:3498831-3538831 GCF_030463535.1 Salminus brasiliensis
ACCCTGAAGTGCCTGCTCCCCTCCCCTCGTCCATCAGCCCTCACCATGCATGAGAGCATGTCTGTATGACTAACCGTTGGATGTGCATGACGCCGCTGCTGCTGCTGCTGGGTTTGAAGCACACTTACACACTTTCCTCCTCCTTTACCTGAATGCAGCCCATCAGCCAATCAGATTTAGGGTCTGAAGTTCACCTTAGACGAGGGTGTGGTCTACACGAGTAAATGAGCTGCAGCTGAAACGGATTCAATACTATGTAAGACGTTTAGTCTGTGGCTCCGCCCCCTCCATCCAGTCTCTACTGTCCAGGACGTCAGTGAGGTCAGGATGTTGAATGATCTCCACACCACCTCATCTCAAAAGTACTGGATGGAGCACCATCACCATCATTCCAGAGCACACAGTTCCTCCACTGCTCCACAACTCAATGCTGCTGGGGGGCTTTATACCCCTCTACTAGCCCACGCCTGGCATTAGGCAGCATGGTGCCAATAGGTTCTTCATTATTATCCCCTCCAGAGAGTCCTATTATATTGGCAGTACTTCTCTACAGGGACTAGACAAGCTGTGTGTGTGTGTGTGTCAGAAATGAGTGCATGAGGCCGAATGCATTCATAAGAAAGGTTGTCCACAAACATTTGGACATATAGTGTATGCTTTCATAGCTCTAAGGTGGCACGACTGTCTAACCGCCTGCTTGTCAAAGAGATGGAAGCTCATAAAGCCTCCCACATGTGATAAGTGTGTGTGTGAGGGGGCTCTAATCTACAGATGGGCATACACAGTAAACAAATTGAGGGGGAGGAGCCACAGACGAAACATCTGACACCATATCAGTTAGCTTTAGCTTTAGCTAAAGGACTGGCTGATGGACCAGATCCATGGTCAGGGGGAAGTGTGCAGTTCTGAAGAACTTTTGGGCTTTCATAGGCTTCTACTGACCCCAGGGCCCAGTGTTTGCATGGCCTGCAGTGCTTTCTGCTTGCTATAACACCAGCTGCCTGGACCCCCCGGACCTCTTACCAAGGCACTGCTGAGGAAGTGTGCCTGTATGTGTGCTGTTGGCATCAGTGACGTTGGGAGTGTCTGAGTGTGTCTCGATTGTCAGTGAATCTGCAGACGTCGTTGTGCCACGGAGGTCTATAGAGCTGGTCCTCATGGCTGGTGTCCGGTTTATGGGTTTTACAAGACATGCATGGTCCAAGGCTAATACTAGCCTTCTCCTATTGGGTGCATTACACACTGGTTTTCTTTTCCTGGTCCTGGAGTCCCTTCAGGTCAGGCGGTCTCAGGACAGGAACTGAGAACCATTAGCATTTAATGGCTTGAACTACTAAGGAATGCACAGATCGGCCATAGCATTAGCAAACACTGAGTATCTTCTAAATATCTGGGTCAGAACATCTCCAGAACGTCAGGCATGTCCTGAGGGTTTTTTCCTGCTATTCAGTGGTCAGTACCTACCAAAAGTGCTCCAAGAAAGGACAACCAGTGAACCAGCAACAGGGTCATTGGCACCTCCTCGCGACTCACGAGACTTAGGACAAAGGATCCTGGCGTCTGACACCACAGGACGCCCTCAGAGGCGGATCTGTTGTGGCACCACAAAGGGAACCTACGCAGGTGGTTCTAATGTTATGGCTGATGGGTGTGTGTCATGGCAGTGATTAGAAAGCTGTGGCTTCTTTCTGAGGGGCTTTTGTGGCGAGCCTCGTTTCCCACGGTGTTGTGGAGTAATGTGTGGAGCGCTTTTGTACATTGTGTAACTCACCACACATCCTGTTGGGCGCAGGTCCAGCGACGTGGGCAATGGCCACCTCCAAGCCGGACATCATGATCGTCCTCCTGAGCAAGCTGATCGAGGAAGGAGACGGGTTCTACAAGGTCAGATCCTCTCCTCTGATGCTGTGACCGGTGTGTTTATTGTAGTGCTGGGCAGTGAGGATCATTGTTATGTGGTAGGGCGAGAGTTCAGGTCACTACATTAAATGAGCTGTTCAAACTCTTTGATTCTTTGGTTTTGTGAATAGTGAAACTAAGAAAACTGCAAACCTGAATTATCACACATTACTTCCCTCAGACTGCTCGTTTTTTTAAAGCAACATTATGCAGCAATACTACCTTAAAACAGCACCCAGCCCACCCATTCTCCCTATTAGCATAATCCTGAAGCTCATATGCTCATAGGAAAAGATGCTACATAGTACTATTACCACTTTGCCACTTTACTATATTAATATCATTTATATACATATACATATTTTACATCATTTTTGTTTCTCTCTTTGTTAAATTGTATTTAGATGGTTTATTTTATAGTGTTTATTTTTATTTTGTAGTTTTTATTTTATAGTTTTTTATTTAATAGTGTTTATTTTTATTCTATAGTGTTTATTTATATTTTATAGTGTTTATTTATATTTTTTTGTTTTTTATTTGATAGTGTTTTTTAATTTTATAGTTTTTCTATTTTATATAGTTTTTTATTTTATAGTTTTATTTTTATTTTATAGTGCTTATTTTGATTTTATAGAATTTTTGATTTTATAGTTTTTTATATTTTATTTTAAATTTATATATTTTTTTAATTATATTTTTTTAATTGATAGTTTTTATAGTGTTTTTTTTTTTTTTTTTTTTTTTTTGAGATTCCCATCAGCTCAAAGCCCCCCAGAACTCCAGCCCAAATTTCTCGAGTTCTCCTTCGCTAAGCATTGCTTTAGGCAGTTATGTGCCCGTACTGACATCATCACGCGTCCCCACACATGATCAGCCTATCGGGGCTGAAAGAGTGCGCTTTGCTGATCTAACGGCTGTATGTGTCCTGAATGCTCTGTGCTCTGACAGAAGGGGAAAGTGAAAGAGGCGGCTCAGCGGTATCAGTATGCCCTGAAGAAGTTTCCCCGAGAGGGCTTCACAGAGGACCTCAAAACCTTCAGAGAGCTCAAAGTCTCCCTGCTGCTCAACCTGTCCCGCTGCCGCAGGAAAATGAACGTTAGTATCTCCATCTGCCTTTATCTCTCTCTCTCTCTCTCTCTCTCTCTCTCGGTCTCTCTCACTCTCTCTCTCTCTGCTCTTCAGCTCTGTCTCTTTGCTCTTGTGGAGTTGCCTGTAATCTCTGGGGTCTCTGTCACTGTTTCCATGTACGGGCAAGAAGTTTTTTTAGGCTCTGGTGCGCACCAAACAAGCGGGCCGAGACCACCTGAGCAGGTTTCTATGAGCCCTAAGACATCTACACAAACCAAACACAGAGTTGGGCACGGGGTCATGGGGTCACTCCTGCCTGCAAAATCTAGTACCAACCCTGCCCGCTCACTCCACCAACGTCACACTGTCCATATGACGCTGCCTGGCGCTCTAGCTGAGCGGGGCTGTGTCCCAAACCACACACTACACACTAATACACACAGTGTTTCAGAAACGTTATCAGAATCATGGGTCCCCTTTTTCACCCTAATTTTGGACTGATTGCACATGCAAAGCAGACCAGGACTAAAGTCCAACACAGTCTCAGCACCAACCACACTCAAAAACAAGTGCGTATCTTGTATATTTAAGTACTTCCTGCCTTTTATCTACACTACCTGCTTAAAAAGTAGCTAATGTTAGAAAATAGCATGCAATTGGGACGCACCCACATACCTGAGTTTGCAAAAATGCCGGAAAACAATGCAAGTGCAGCAGAAACCAGGATGGCAGAAGAATGATATATGTTGGCATAGCAACGCTTCATCATTTCCTGTTATGGATGAGTGGATAAGTACGCCAATATTTTGTGTACTAACCTGTCAAACACACGCTATTAAGATTAGTATAGAGTCTACATAGTTCGTATACCTTATAGTTTATTGTAGTGTAGTAGTGCGCAATTGGGACACAGCCCTTGTTCGGCCAAAAAGACACAGTGGTTTGAGCTCTTCCCCTACTGGACAGCCTATCTTGGTCCGGACCACGAGAACACCCCAGCAGGCCTGCAGCCACGACTGGACGCCCTGATTTGGTCTGCTAGACGGTCTGGTTCAGTACCAGCAGACCCCGGATGAGAACAGATTACCATGAACAGGACAGTGGTTTTGGGGAACTCCATGTGGGTGGGTATACTGAATGCTTTCCAAGGGCTCTGGGCGTGGCTCAGCCAATCAGGGTTTAGCACCAGAACTATCCATTTCATTTCACTGCGCATTTTAAATCCCATCGACTGATTCGAGGCTGTCCAGATAAGCATCATCACTTCCCATCCCTCTCACCCTCGGTTTGCTTTGGTTTGTCAGTTCATGACTTGTTTTTCAGGTCTGAGTTTAGACCCGAGTCTGACGTTGAGTCTAACCTGAGACTGTGTAGTTAGTAGTGTTTAAGAAATCTTACTTTGTCCAGCTGTCCCCGTAGAGCTTATACCTGTGTGTGTGTATCCTGTCTCTTATATGAGTGTGTGTGTGTGAGTGTGGGACATTTCCACATTTGTATGTTGAGTCATTGCTGTACAGTTATTTATGAATGTTTGGACGCGCCCAGTCAGACCCACGAGTTCCTCTGTGGAGAACAAACGGCTTCTGTTTATGAGCCTGAACATTTTACATAAAGTATAAAAATATAGAATGTCCAAACGTTACAGCTCAATTTTTATGTTTTAGTTAGTTTTTTTTTCAGTAACTTAGTAAATAATATCTAGATAAGTGTTGCAGTTTAACCGGGGGTGCCCAAACTTTTGCATAAGACTGTATTTTCACATTTGTGTGTTTAAAATGTGTCTGATTAATGTGTTATTTCTGTAATCATGCACACAAATTACACAGTGTGTGTGTGTGTGTGTGTGTGTCAAGGGTGTACAAGTGCAAGGTGGCGATTCAACTGCATCAGTTTTTGGATTAGCTAGAATTAACTGCAATCAGTTACACTTATATTCAGTACAGTATGCCTAGAAAATACTTATATATATATATATATATATATATATTTTGTCAATAAATTAACATATAAATAAACATTTACATTATTCTATATATATCTATTTACATTATTCTATTATATAATAATAATAATAATAATAATAATACAACTTTAATATATATTTCTTTGTGAATTTTAGTATAAAATTCCTATTGACCCAATGAACATTCAACTTTAAATCAATACTGAAATCATTACACGTCCACACATTTTTAAGAAGAAGAAAAAAAATTAAGTTGAATTAAAATGTAAATATTTATTTCAAGTATTTGCTGTTTTATTTATTTATTCAGGTAATATAGCTTGTTATATTGGTCTAATAGTTAAATAAACATTAATAAACGATGCTGTTTAATTCTTTACAATTTAATTAACATAATTTACATAATCTGAAATCTTTTTTTCAAATGTAGACACTTTTCATTGTAACTTTTTAAAAAGATTAATGTGTTTAATTTTCATAAACTGTGTAACTTTATTATTCTAAACTATTAGGAATTTTATTTGTTCGCAAGAAAATAATTCATCTTTATGAATAACCTTAGTTTTCTACACCTTCTCTTTGAAGTAGTATTTATTTTTATTTATAAATTATGTTTATAATGTATTATATTTATATTTAAGCCAAATGAAACACAAATGGACCAATAGAAAAGCTCCCAAATTCTGACCATTTATTTTATTATATAAAATAATGTATCTACCTATGTAATATAGTATACAATCATTTATTATACATAAATATATTTATTATTTTATATTATTATTAATCATTATTTTTTATTTGAGCTGTCTTAGCGGTGGTCTAAGCGTTCACCATATAATCAATAGATTGAGGGCTTTGCTGGTCGTCTTTTTAACAACTAAATTTTTTTTTTTAGCTTCCATTGTTAATTAAAATAAAGCATTGATGGATCAACAGCGGTTTCATTTGATTCATTTTTACATTCAGTGTATTTCTAATAACACCAAAATAATTGATTTACAATTATATTTGAATATTAACACTTAGTGATGCATTGAATTGTTAAAGAGTCATAACTGAATCATTGTGTCAAAGATTTGAGTGTGTGTGTGTGTGTGTGTGTGTGTGAGAGAGACTGGCTCCATGTTCCTCCATGTATGGCTCTGTGTATGACTGTTGGCCCTGTTGTTGCTTGCAGGACTTTGGCATGGCGGAGGAGTTTGCCTCCAGGGCTCTAGAGTTGAAACCCAAATCCTATGAGGCCTATTACGCACGAGCCCGCGCCAAGCGCAGCAGCAGGTAACCGTAGCAACCAACAGGCAGGGCGGCGGGGCCTTAAAAAAAAATGACCACTATATCCACATGTCTGCTTTTGGTAATGGGGTGAAGGCATACAGAGAGCTGTCCCCTTAGTCTCAACAGAGTTTCCTGTAAGGATAAGGTTCACTCTTAGGCTCATTTTCATACATCCACTTATTTTATGTTGTTATTTTCCCTTGCAGACTTTTCATCGACCACATCTGGTTCTTTTACTTTATCAGACTTTCTTTTTCTGCCTACAGTTCCACATTATTTTGATTAGTAGCACACACAGAAAACTCCCTGCTGCAGTTGTTTTGTTTGGCTGCTGTTCTGATCGGGAGATTTAGTGTTTTGTCTGCGGGTTTGAAAACGCACTCAGCTCCTAATCATTCTTACACAAGTATCCTCCAACTAAGTGCCTTGTTAGTTTGTTGTTATTGATCCCCAAGGCCCATATAACACACTTCTCTCTCCTTTGTAGGCAATTCCACGCAGCCCTGGAGGACCTGAGTGAAGCCATGCGCCTCTGCCCCAACAACCGCGAGATCCAGCGCCTGCTGCAACGCGTGGAGGAGGAATGTCGCCAGGTCGCTCAGCAACAGGAGCTGGATCCACCCCCTTCTCCACCTCCCCACGAAAGAGACCCACCGATGGCCCCACCTCCCCCGCTGGAGCCCCGCCTCTCAGACATGGAGCCCGTGCAGGACCTGTTCGAGGAGGACGAGGATTACCTGGAGCGAGATTTGGACGGTTTGCCACTAGGCGTCCCAGCTGAGCCTCACTCCAGTCCGTCAGGCTTGCCTGTGATTCAGAACGTCATGCCCCCATCCCCCAGCCACCGGGACTCCCCCTACCTCTCTGGACCTCCTTCGATTGGCCAGGCTTTCGATCTCCGCCCCACTCCGCCTTCTATGTCCTCCCCAACCCGCCAAGGCTATCAGTCCACCTCTCCTTCCCTCTCTCCCACCCACCAAAGCTCTCATTATCGCCCGAGCCCGCCTCATACATCCCCAGCGCATCAAGCCTCCTCCTCCTCCTCCTCTTCCTCTTACCACTTCAGCCCTCCTCCATCACCTCTGCGTCGCGGTGGGCCGCAGTACCGCTCCAGCCCCATCTCCACCTCCGAAAACATGGGCCTCTACCGGCCCCAGTCAGCCTCTGCCGCTTCCTCGGGTCGCTACCAGCAGGATCAGCAGCTTTCAGGACGTCCCAAATCCCCTCTCTCCAAAATGAGCAGCCAGCGCTCCTTCCAGACAGCCCAGCTTCCAGCTCAGCAGCCGCAGGGCCAGTGGCTGCAGCCAGCCAAGGCCCAGATTGTCCGCACCAACCAGCCAAGCGCATCGGTACACTCTAGCGTCGTGCTGGGCAGCAGCGCTTACAGTCAGATGGCCCATTCCATGAGTGCCCGCTGTCCTGGAGACATGGACGAGCTTGGGGAAGTCGGCAGCTACCCTGCTTCGCTGCAGGGGGCGCTGTATCCACGAGCGCTCAGCATGGATCCCGGGGCAATGGAAGAAGAGCTTCTTCAAAGGCCATCGTCTGCGTACCGGCCCAGTGCTCCAGGCCTCCGCTATGGTCAGACTCCCCAGATCAGTCGCAGCCAGTCCGCCGCCTATTACCCCATCTCCCCTCATGAACTTGAGCGGCAGGCACAGCTGGGATCACCCGAAAACCCTCATGCAATGAGACGTCCAGTTAGTGCCACCAGTGCTGAACCCAAACCGCACCTGCCCACTCCACGCCCGCTGATCCACTCGCAGAGCGTGGGTCTGCGCTTTTCACCCTCTAGCAGCAGCCTGGGCCTGCCCGTGGGATCCTCTGCTAACCTTGGCCCAGGTTTCAGGGCTTCGGCATCAGCGCAGCAAATGGAGATCCCACTGAAGCTGGCCTACGAGGGTGGCTACTGCGATGCCCCGTCACCCGTTTCCCCACCCAGCATGGCGGGGGGAGGCACGTACCCTGGCGAAAGTGTGCGATCACGATCCACCCCCTTCATGGGCATCATTGACAAGACAGCGCGGACACAGCAGTACCTGCAGCAGACTCAGCAGCCGCCTCCATCGATGGCCCCCTCTTCGTCCTCCTCCCGCGCTTGGGCCGTCTCGTCCCTGGACACAGTGGTTAGCAGTCCAGCCACATCGCCTGGCAACACAGGCTACGGGCAACAGGGCCACATCGCCTACTACAACCGCACCAACAACGCCCACAACGGGCACCTGGCCGAGGACGACTACTACATGGCTCGGGACAGGGCCGACAACATGGGACGCGTCAGTCAGGCCCCCACCTACCCAGATGTTAAAGTGGCCCGGACGCTGCCGGTCGCCCAGGCCTACCAGGACAGCGAGTATAGGCAGGTGGGCCGTGGCGAGCGCCAGGGTCCGACCTCCCCGATCAAACCAAAGAGGCCCTTTGTTGAGTCCAATGTGTGAGGCCATTGGGGACAGTGCGTTAATGTGTACTAGGACATTAATGAAGAACCTGACTTACGAGCACTATGTGGAGCTGGATTCGTTTTACCGGAGAAAGTCGTGGAGGAGCGTTTTTGGGATTTGACGGGTCGACTGATGATTGAACAGGACTACGATTGGAGCTCCACCCCAGGTGAAACTAGTCCAGCTCCAATATCTAGGCCAATATATAGGCTCTCGTCCTATCAAAGCCTGTCATTGATTTCCCTCATTTCTGTGGTGTAACCATAGCCTAAAGCAGAACATTTGGACCTTTAAGAGTGTCAGGGAAGGTGAACATCGTCCAAGAATGCCGCAAATCTGTTCTGGAACTGGTTCTGGGACATGCAGGACTCCTCGGGTGGTTGGACTGGCCTGCTGTAACTGCTGCACACCGACTAGACATGCATGGATACCACTACTAGTATCGAAGGAGGCCAGTGTCTTGGGACCTCCAGCGCTGGGCTAGAGTGCGGGGTCTCGACAGCTTCAACGACCTGGACCACACCAAGGCTCAGTCAGAAATGGCTCCCTACTGACTGCTCATAGTCCACTACAGCATTTCCTCAGTATGCAGAACACTGTACGTCCAGTAGGAGACACAGGCGAAAGCTCTCACTTGAATTCTGTACTTTGAGTCCACTTGATCAGAACATGGGCATGTGTGCAATTGTTGCAGTGTGAATAAGGGAACAGCGGCCCAACTGCTGAACTTCGGAACGGCGCTAGCCACAGACGTTACAGCCCAAACTGGAAGAAATGTAAACCAAAGGTGTTTAGCTAGAACGGTTGTTGGTAATCTGTGGGAAATGTTCATGTCAGAGGGTCCGAGGGGCTGAGATCGGTTCTGAGAACCAAAAAAAAAAAAAAGAATGCACTTCAAGATGGCGGCAGAGGTCCCTTAAGGTGTGGAGGGCGAATCCCGGAGCCAGGGCTGTTCTGGTACTGCGGGATGCAGATCTTCACTGTCGTGCAAAAACCTCGTCTATATTATTAGCCTTTTTCAGTTTTTGCCATAATTTGAATCCGTTCATGATGAACGGACCAATAGAAATGCTCCAAAAAGACCTGGGGTACAATCTTTTTCCGTCTCCTGTAAAGTTCCTGTAAAGTTCCTGTAAAGACTTTTTGGAGACGTGAGGTTTTTGTGTGACAGTGACCATAGCTTGCGCTGCACCTGGACGGTTGACCATGCAATTGTAATCAAGGGAGTCATTCCAGACTGAGCCGAGGTGTTAGCCGGCCTGCTGGCTGATCTGAAGCCACTGGTGTGAGGAGCGTGGTGTGGCCTCTTCTGTAGATATGGCTGTAAAAGGTCGTCCCTTGCAGATCTGTACATAGCTGAAGAAAAAACAAAAAACTGTAATATTTATCATTTTAAGTTATGTTTGTACAAAAAAACTAAAGATATACATACTTTATTTTGCTTTTTGCCGCTCTGGTGGTGATTTTAGGTCTGCTTCTTGCTCCTGATTGGTCAGTAATGTGAATTATTTCTCTATTTTATATTTTTTTGCTTTATGGGCTTTATTTTTTTGAACACAACAATTTCAGCTTTGATAAACATGGAAATGCTGTGACTTAGGAACTCGTTTGGACCTCTTCTGCACAGAGGGTCTTCAACATTCAGGACATTCATCTGGTCACTCTGGACACAGTGATTCTCATCTCAGAAGGTTCACGTCGGGACGACGGCGATGGCTCACTCCTTTTTTATTGGCCCCGCCCCCTTTCTTATTGACTTATTTCTTATGATCTTCTTTCCTATGGGTTCACCAACAGCTTTGACCCACCCTGAGGGAGGAGCCTCTCGGACATTGCAGATTTTCCAGATGTTTCCGGTCCACAGTGACTTTAGACTCCAGCGATCAGTCGATCGCCAGAACTGGAGCTCCGATCAGACTTAGCCAATCACATTTTAAACTGCTGTGGGGAAAAAGGAGGGAGGGGGGCGTCGTTGAGTCCAGCTTGTTTCTTTTTTGTATGGCTGACCTGTAAATGACTGTACATACTGTGCTTAATTAGAGTGCATGCTCTTTTGCTGATACACACTTGGAAGTGCGTGCGTGTGTGTGTGTATGTGTGTGTGTGTATGTAAGGGTGGTATGACTTGTCAATAGCCTATATAGAGCGGGAAAAGGACTGAGGCACAATCTGTTTTCCGTTTTTTTGTTTTTCTCTCACTTTCGGACGGATGTAACACCGGTCTGCTTGTTTTTTATTGTTTTCTTTTACTTTTTTCTTTTCTTTTTATTTTTGGATTCTGGTTTGTTTCATCTGAAGCTTGCTGAGAGCCGAACACTCTGGAGAATAGTCGGAGTTTTATGGAGAGCAAAGCAAACATGAATGCCTTTTTATCCTGTTGAAAATGATTGTAAACTGTACAATCAACTGTGAGTGAGTGTGTGTGTGTGTGTGTGTGTGTGTGTGTGTGGAGAAAATCATGTACGAGTTCCAAAAACCATTACAGTACAAAGAAACTCCAGCTGAAATGACGTTTGGCTGTGCGAGTCTTGATTTCCCTGTGTTCCAGATTCACCCACTCAGAACCGACTCACGGGCATTAGAAAACTCAGGCTGGTCAAGCTGGTCAACCAAGTTAGCTCTTGACCAGCATAGAGTGTTTTTGTGAGTTTGATGGATTAGCTGGTCTGCAAGCATGTCTAACCTGACCAAGATAATCAACCAGCTTGACCAAGCTGGTCAACCAGTCTGATCTGCTTGACTTAACTAGTCAACCAGTATGACCTGGACAAGAGCTAAGATGGTCAGTCAGTTTACCCAGATGACCAACTTTCACCAAGCTAGTTAAGAAGCATGACCAAGCTGGTCGACCAGCCGGACCAACCTGAAGAATGACTGTGCTGGTCAATCGGTAAAGCCAACCTCACTAAGATAGTCAACCAGTATGACCAAGACCATCAAGACTATGCTTATCAACCAGCATGACCAGTCTGACCAGCTTAACAACCAGCTCGGCCCGGCCTGACTATGCTGATAAACCAGCTAATCCATCAAACTCACATAAAAACAGCTAAATTGGACAAGAGCTAAGCTGGTCAACCAGTTTAACCAGCTGACCAACCTCACCAAGCTAGTCAACCAGCCTGACCAGCTTGAAAAATTACCAAGCTAGTCAACCAGTACGACCAAACTCGTTGGCCAGCCTGACCAGCTTAAAGACCATTAAGACTATGCTTTTCAACCAGAATGACCAACCTGACCAAACTAATCAACCAGTCTGACCATTGTGTGGTCAGTTTGATCATGCTAATAAACCAACCAATCCATCAAACTCATACAAACATAAAAACAGCTGTGTTGGACAAGAGCTGAGCTGGTCAGCCAGTTTATGGCCTTATGGCTTGCTGACCAGCATGGCATACGTTTGAGTTTGTTGGAGTCTGTTGGTTTCGCCGGTCTACCAGCATGACCAACCTCACCAAGCTAGTCAACCAGTCTGGCCATGCTGGTGGACGGCCCTGACCAGCTTGAAGACGTACTTAACTATGCTGGTCAAGCTGTCCAACCAGCTGGATTCCCCTGGATGACCAGCTTTTTAACCTTTGGGGGACAAAGCAAACACAGCAGCTGATTTCAGTCAGTTTAATGATTTCAAAGCTTGTCTGAAGTGACATTTAGGACAGTATGGACGTCTGATGACGACCCAGCAAACACACACCGCTTTAATGAGGAATATATAAGGTTAATAAGCATCAGATAAACGACATCAGATAAACACACAGAGAGACGGCGACTGCACAGCACAGAACAACATGGATCACAGACACTCTGCTCATGTAGGAGAGCCTGTTTACACCTGCCTGATCGGACCACATTCGGATTTCACCGGTTCGCAAGAAAAGCCAGGTGTAAACACCCCCGAAACGCACTGTGATTGGATTACGATGGGATTACGATGGGATTACGATGGGATTCTACTTTCGTCGGAGGTCAGAGACAGATCTCAGCCACATTTACAATACAAGTATGACCGGAATGTGTTTTCCCTGATCGGACAACATGGATCACAGGTGTCGGCCTAGTGCTTATTTACTGGTAGATAGCCCGTCGCGTTTTCCTGCTGGAGCCACCATTGCAGGGATGTGAGAACCATCTATCGTTCTGCCGCGTTGTAGAAGAACCGCAGTTCCTCTTAACAGTTCAGCTAAGCGTAGACGCGTGCTACCATACGTAAATATAAATAAGTATGGCTGCAGATAACTGTTGCTAATATTTGTTAGCAAGCTAACACATGCTAAAGGAAACAACTAGCTGGATAGCGGATAGCAAGTGCACGATAGATAGATAGCTAACTATCTAGCTTTACCTGTTGGGATCGGCTTTATATGCCAGCGTAGCAACAACAGTATTATCTCGATGTGATGTAATTCACATTTAATAATTAAAAAGTTAAATAGCGACGCTTTATCCAGATAAAAGCTTCGCAGTAATGATCAGTAAATATCTTTAATACGTTTTAATCTGGCGCATAACTATGACACTATTATATAACTACGGTGCGACTTTAACCAATGCAGCAGTCGGGGGGATAGGATGTGTCGGATAGCGTTTAGCGTTTAGTTCCAGCTGCTAGCCACTATTATCCACTGCTAGCCAGCTTAGCTAAGGCTACCACAGGAGGGTATGCCAGCCTCACGACATGACAGAATAAACAGCTGCTGCTTGTTTACCACCTATTTCTCACATCGTTAACTAAAAGCTAATTAAAAGACTAACTTCTTCTTCTTTGGTGCTAATGGCGGGTTGGCCACCTACCAAGAACCGGTTATTTAAAATTAGAGAACTCTAAAATTGCGGCCTCTGCTATTGCATTGCAGTGCATGCTGGGTATTGTGGTTCGTTCTCGTTGTCAAGTTACCAACCGATGCCTCCATACCAAGAATAGTTCAAGTTAATAGTTAAAGTTCCTGAAAGCGCACATTGAGAATCAGTCCGGATCGCCCCTGGTCACTCTGAGGATCCAGGTGACCCAGACACCATCCGGATACAATAGGCATGTTGATGACAGGTGTAAACAGACCTCCAGAGCCGGGCCTAAGGCATATTTGGCTCAATACACGGCCACTTATGGCCCCAATGCCACCAGGGGGCCCCCAAGAGCACAGAGATATCATGATAAAAAATACATATTTTAAAATGAACACTGAATATTAAAAGGAAATGGTGTAACACAGGTAAAAGCACACTGGTCCTCTAGACTAATCAGCTCCTGCTATAAAATAATGATGAAGCATCTGGTGGTGGTATGGGAAGGGAGGGGGGGGCAAATGGAAATCTGCTTAGGGCCCCATTAAGGCTTAGGATGGCCCTGCAGACTTCTCGGACACTGAAGGAACGTTGATGTTGGGACCTGCGTCCAGTTGCAAGCTCACAGCGTACAGTAAAACTACAGCGACGTGCAAAACAGGACAGAAGCGACACCAGTCTGATATTAAAGCTGCAACACTGATTTCAGACAGGCAGACAGATGTGTGAGTGTGTGTGTGTGTGTGTGTGTGTGTGTGTGTGTGTGTGAGGAGTTTGTGGCACTTGAGGTTTTGGTTGGGAGCCAGTGAACTCTCTCAGTTGACCATTTTAAATAAAGCACAAACATGAAGGAGTTGCGCATCAGCAAATACACTGTTCAGGGCATGCGAGGCTCAGAGACAGGCCTCCGGGCACCGGCAGCCTTGGTGTGACGTTCTTTGACCACCCCTCAGCGCTCAGTATGGCACAAATAAATATGAAGGAAGGCACATCATTGGCGTAGAAGCGTGCCCTGCCATTTTAATAACAATCTGAAGTAACAGGTTTTTGATGGAGGCAGCTGTAATACCGTTTACACCGGTCAGCCATAACATTAGGACCACTGGTGAAGTTAAAACCATTGATAACTGTCAGGGGTGGGATCTACATATTGGGCAGCAAGTGAACAGGCAGTTCTCGGAGGTGGTGAAGGTGTTGACTTGGGTTCCTCAACCCTCAATCAGGGGTGTTGGGAGCAGTTGGGAAAACACTAAAAAACTGCAGAACATTGGGCCTCCGGAGCCGACTGGGTCGGGACATCTCCCAAACATCAGGCAGGTCTTGTGGGGTGTGCCCAGTATGCAGTGGTCAGTACCTACCAAAAGTGCTCCATGAAAGGAGAACACACAGGGTCATGGGCACCTAAGTGTCATTGACGTGATCTCTGGAGGCCCCACCTCACAACTTACAAGACTTACAGGATCTGCTGTGCTAACGTCTCAGTGCCAGATTCCACAGCACGCTCCAGAGGTCTTGTGGAGTCCTTGCCTCGAATGGTCAGAACTGTTGCAGCGGTATGAGGGGGACCTACTCAATATTAGGCAGGTGGTACTAATGTTATGGCAGGCTGCGGAATCGTGTATAATATGAGTCTCATGTGACTTTAAATAACTATCTAGGAATCTGGGAATCTTGTACAAAAAAGAAAGCCATACATTTTAGATGGTGTGGAGAGTGATAAACACGGCTTCAGCTGATCCTGCGATGAATGAGAAAGCTGCAGAACGTCATGAATGACGGCAGACAGTTCCACAGAATTACTTATTAATTATATTCGCTTAAAATTTCCCCAATTAGTCCCAAAATACTTGAATTATCGATGAAAACATCTAAGAAAATCCACCGGTGTGTGATTCTAATATTGAAACCCAAACTCAAAAATACTTAAAAATAAAGCTGCTACAAAAGTTCCTTGAATATAAGAGAAAAAACAATGTTGGTTCCATAAAGAATCATTTTCGTAAAGGAGCTGTGAGCGTGAAGCGCCATTAAAACATTAAAGATCCTTCATGCTGACTTCTTTAAACGTTTAACAGGGTTCCTCACACACACCATCTTTATAAAAAATGGTTCTTCTATGGTTTCCCTAAAAAACCCTTTGTAGCAGCGTTGTTTTTTTTAAGTGATTCCCAGCTTTTCAATGGCAGTGGACAGTATATCTCTATCTGAGGTCTTCAGATCTGCTCCTTGAATCCAGTTTCCAGTCCTGGACATTGTAATTCTTGGTAGGTGTGACACTACGTGGCCAATCAATGACCTTTACTTTAATGCGAGATCCAAACAAAATCCAAATCCAGGATTGGAAACTGAAATCAAGGAGCAGATCTGAAGACCTGGGGTATAGCAGTGGTCAGTTCGGGAAAGTGTAAACCTGGGGGAGCTCCACTGTGTGAACACATTTGTGGCGACAGCCCTTAATTCTGACTTTCCTACATTAAGCCTTTTAAGAGCACCTTTGTTAGATGTCTGAAAATCGACCCTGTAATGCCTTTCTTTCAACAGAAGGGGGCAGTGTTAGAAAGCTTTTGGCAGCTTGTGTTAGTCTGTTCTCGAGCAGCCCAAAACATCCTCTTTCACTGATCGGTACTGAGCTTAAAACATCTGCATCTGACCCTGCAGTGGGCCTGCAGATCCCTGACCCAGTGCGGTTCAGTAACCAGACAAGTGAAGGAGGATTATTCAGGACCGAGGAGCTGAGGCATGTGGAGGGACTGAAGAGACCGGGCTAGACAGTAAGAGAGAGGATAGAGTGGCGTTAGGGTGAGCTCGGGCCGGAGCCGTCGTTCAGTGTGTTGAAGTGCACAGACAGGGCCTCCTCCTCAGGGTTCGGGGGCCGCCGGAACTCTTCTTTGGTCACCACGAACCCCACCAGGACGGCAAAACACACCAGGAGCAGGCCAAGAACGTTAGCCAGGGCCGCCTCGGGAGCCAGCGATGAGGACGAGGACCTGGCGCCACAGGAGACAGGAGTTCAGAAAACACAGCAAAAATAAAAACACCTCCACTGGTCTATTTCAAGATTAAGGTGTCCAAGATTTTGGTTACGGTGGGACAGTGTAGTGGAGAACACCTCTATTTTCTACACAACAGTAGCGCCAGCAAGAGGTATCATTTGGCTGATGGAGCCAAAGCAGGTTGGGACGTATTACGCTCCCCAAGGCTGCCTAGGCTACTATTTTGAGCTAATTATTAGTTTAAGCTAATTTCCACCCCTTACTTCGAAGGCTGAAGGCTAATATGAGTCACATGAAGCTCCATGAAGCATCTTGTCAAACTGCTGATGCAACATCACTGTTAGGCCTGTAATTTGTGCTGTCCTCGATACCGCCCATAGTATTTATTTGCGTGTCGTCCGAGTCTAGGACGAAGACTAGTGTTACTCGAAGCTAAGAGCGGTTTCCCCAAATTCTGCACAATTCCAGCCGCATGCTTGGAAAAGTCTGTCCAAATGGACTTCATGGTTTCACATTCAGTGATGTTATCAATGCTTTATTTGTTTACGATATGTAAACATTTTTAACATTACAAATCCAATGTCTGACTTTTCTTAATGATCAAAAGCTCCCTGCTCTTTAAAAGGGTATAACTGCATTATTACGCTATTATATTAGCATCATATCAGCTGCATAAAATGGGCAATAAAATAAATGACAATAATATAATTTATTGCTATTATTTCAGGGACAATATCATCCCAAAAGTGTGTAATTTGTTGTGACAGACCTAATCATTGTACAATTCAACACACTTGGAGGACATCAGCCAACAGATGCCTAATCTGGGTAAAAGCATTGTACTGAGAGAGAGTGGGAGAGGGAATATGGGAGGGGGTATGCAACAGTCATAGCCTCAGGTTCCATGTTGGCCCTACATGTGTATGTCCACCAGGGTCAGCGATGGGACCAGGAAGGGTTAAGTGTTGGCCCCAACTTGGGTTTTACATTGCCCATGGGGCCTAGATGGAACCCATGTGAGATTAAGGTGGGCTGTAACAATGGGGCCCATTAACAAAGTATATGCAAACCACTGAGAGCCCATGTCCACCTGGAAGCCACCTAGCCCACAGAAAGGCCATCGTATCTGTTGGCCTTCCAGCCACGGATGGCTGTGGCATCACTGGGGATTGATCCAGTGACTTCCCGAGGATAGGGCCAGTCCCACTATTCAGGAGGCCCACTATGACCAGTTTTGAAAACACCTGATCCAGCCAATCACAGACCTCTGAAGGGAACAAGCAGATGGATCTGTTGTGGCAGTAGATCTCCATGATCAGGGCTGGAGAAGGTGACCACTGTAGTAAAGGATTGTCTGTTCCCTCCACAGAGCTTCACAGAATAACATACAGTACATGTCCAAATGTTTGTGGACTCTCCTTCTAATGAATGCATTCATCTACTTTAGGTTGCACCCATTGCTGCTGACACAGATGTGCAAATGCACACACACAGCTTGTCTAGTCCCTGTAGTATTTTAGAAGGACCGCCACTAGAATAGGACTCTCTGGAGCAGATGAAAATGAACCTATTGGAAGCTGTGGAGAAGTGGAAGATCTGTTCCATCCAATACTTTTTGGATGGGAGTTGAGACGCTGGGGATGAGGTGAGGTGCAGATCATCCTAAATGCTAACCTCACTAACGCTCTCACAGCAGTCCTCCTCCAAAATCTAGTTGAAAGCCGGATCAACTCTTTTTTTTTTAAACACAAAAACCAATGAATAAGCAGATGTCCCAATACTTTTGTCCAATACAGTATCACTGCACAGCCCAGCTGCAGAAAGGAAGCAGGATGTAGTTAATCATGAAGCTACAGAAAGGACTCAGTGACTCAGTTTGCGCAGTGACTCACTCTCCTGACAACACTGCACTGGTACACTGAGGGCACCACTCAAGTGATTCGCCAATCCGCTTCCATTCCAAGCCATGTTTTGGAGCCTTCATTAGGAGCTATGATGACTCAAGCTGTTCTAAATAACCTTTGGAGATTTCTAAAAGACAGACGCCATTAACGGTGGCGTATGTAAGACTGGCTGCGACATAAATCCTTCAATACTCATTCAGCACAGACCGAATCTGATCTCCAGTAGAGCCTGATACCCAGCACACTGCTGGAGCTGATCAGCCGAGGCGTGTTTGGGCTCTTAATTGGGCCGTAGAATGCTTTTACTGAGTACTTCAGTTGTTCTTTCACACATAAATAGCAAGTATGTGACTCATAGTATTCATGTTTGGGGTCGAAAATGCTCAGATGTCAGTTTACATGCCTATTTACCACCCTGTTATTTTCCTTTCCCAAGCTCCAGTAGGGTTCAGCTTGTTTTTGAGGGAGCGGACAATGGACAGAGGAGATGATAACGGGTTAGCATTAGCTTTCCTTGATCCTTGTTTGCTCCCTCCGACATCAGCTTGTGGTCACGAGCCAAGTTTCAGCCCCCCTTCTGCAGACTGTGGCAAAGAATAGTCCGTGGTCTCGAGGGTCCCATAACTAGCAGAGTCTGGAGACGTGGAGATGAGCTGCCCTGCAGTAGTTTTAGACGTTTTACCAGCTTGGACAAGGGCTTTCGCTAGTGGGTGAGGTGGGTGTACATTTGGGGGGGGGGTCAAGACTGTGATGTAACAGTTTGGAGGTTTTGGAATTGGCTCGTTTTCCAGCTCCAGCTCTAGTTCAGGTTCTGCTGTTTGAGGTTCACAGCTTGTCACGTCCATATACTGAACTCTCAATATTCTAGGTTTTGTACGGGAGCTCTGAGGCTATAAAACTGTCATTTTAGGAGTTTAGTCTCGACTAAACTAAATCAATCCGTCCAGAAGGTCTTATTATAAGACCTGATACTGAAAATAAAGGGATTTTACTGAACTGATTTTATCCAATCTGTGGGGCTGGATTATTTATACAAGCACAAAGATCAGATCGGATCGGTATCAGCCAGTACTGAGAATTAATAGATTGGATTAGGGGGCAAAATAACCCGATCAGGACATCCTTAGAAGACGTCCACCTGATTGAAAACTAAAGAACAGACGTCAAACCCCAATCTGATCAACTCCATTAAAGATCTGGGGGATCTAAAGTATTACTATTACAGTGAAGGTGTGGAAGTACTCACTGGCTGCTGAAGAGCAGTTTCTCCGTGATGCCCATCAGAGAGGAACCCACGGCCATAGCCAGGAGCACCAGGCCGAAGAAGACATGCAGGGGCAGGTACCAGCTCCGCAGCACTGTGGACGCCCAGGGGAACAGGAAGAAGCCCAGACCCAGCAGCCACTTTTGAGGTGTTGGAGGACAAAAAGAAAAGGAAGAGACCGGGTTACCTTTCTTACACGGGCAAACAGCCTGCGAAACATCTGCCCCTTCTTCTCGACTAATATGAGCCACAACGACCAGATAGGAAAGCAGGGTGGTGGTAGGTGCTGTGACACCACATGTCCGAATGTTTGCGGACACCCCTTCTAATAAATACAGGGTTCAGCTACTTCAAATTGCAACCACTGCTGACAAAGATGTGCAAATGCACACAGCTTGTCTCAGTAGAATAGGACTCTCTGGAGCAGGTAAACAAGAACCTATTGCACCATGCTGCCTAACACCAGGCGTGGGCTAGAGGGGTATAAAAGCCCCCACAATTGAGCTGTGGAGAAGTGGAGGAGCTGTGTTCTCTGGAATGATGGTGGTGCTCCATCCACTACTTTTAGGATGTTGAGTTGGGGAGATGGGGATGATGAGGTGGGGTGGTGATCATCATCATCCAACATCCTGACCTCACTAATGCTCGTAGCTGAATGCAATCAAATCCTCACAGCAATTCTCCTCCTCCCTGGACAGTAGAGACGGTTACTCCAACTAAAGCAGGATCAACTCTTTTTAAATACCCTTGATTTCAGAAGAAACAATAAATGAGCGGGCGTCCCAATACTTTTGTCCATATGGTGAATGTGCTGTTGTGTGAGCGAGTGCTCTTTAGGGATTACTGACACCCATTAAATGCTGTAATTTACCACAGTAATAACAACATGTCGTTACATCTCTATGAGACCTGTGAGGAACCGATCTACAGCAGTGCTGTGGCGCTTGTCCAGGAGCAGCTGTGGGGATGTGCAAGTGCTCAACTGTAGCTGAGGCTTAAAGGAGAGGCCAGGTGCAGCTCACCTGCAGGAAGAAGAGGACGAAGGTCAGCATGCCACACCAGCTGTGCAGGGAGTACATGTTGGGAATGCTAGCCTGGTTGTGGTAATCAAACACTGCCACCAAACCTGAGGAAAGAAATCAACAAGGTTAACACACTGCTTCATTATACACTATAGTGACAAAAGTATTGGGACACCTGCTCATTCATTGTTTCTTCTGAAATCAAGATATTAATACAAATAATAAAAAAGTTTCTCCTGCTTCTGTTGGCTTCTACTGGGTTTCTTGCCTTGAAGGAGCATTGCTGTGAGGTTTTGATTGCATTCAGTGACAAGAGCGTCAGAGAGTGAGGTCAGGATGTTGGATGATGATCACCACCCACACCTCATCCTCCCCAACTCCTCTACTCATCCCCCAATCCCAAAAGTCCTGGGTGGAGCTCCACCATCCATCATTCCAGAGAACACAGTTCCTCCACTGCTTCACAGCTCAATGCTGGGGGGCTTTATACCCCTCTACAGCCCACACCAGTTCTTCTGTGGCATTATAGCACCCTTTTGAAGAGTGCAGAGCAGTGGAACTGGGTTCTCTGGAGTGCTCTTGTGACTAAATGCAATCAAACCCTCACAACCATGTTCCAACATCTGCTGTTTCTGCAGCAAAGGAGGACAAACTCCTTGGTGATATCCTTGATTTCAGAAGAAACATACCATTTGCCTTCATACCTTTATAACTTCACGGCCCCCTAGATCCAGACAAGCATGTATGTAGGACTTACCCACAATGCTGATGACGAGGGCCATCATGTGTAGCAGAGCATGGAGAATCTTCACCGAACGCTTGCTCTCGTTTCTGAAGACACGGTAGACCAGCACGCCTAGAGCCGAGATGAGGGAACAGCACAGAACACAAAGCTCTACTGAGATCAGGCTGCAGGGAGAAGTGGTTAGCGCCTAAAAAGCTAAAGAGAATAAGGGTGAACTCGAGTGCTGGCTGATCTGGTCCGATATTAAAGGCTGCTCGGGTTTAAAATGATCTGTTTTTAATTAATTAAGGTGTCACAAACGCATTTAATGAGTTGTAAGTGTGGCTTTGGTTGGGGTGAAAAAGTCTATTTACCACCCTGTTATTTTACCTCAGAATTAAACACACAGATTGTCCTTCTTTGGTGGCTTCATCAAAACACACGATAAGCTCTGCTTCTGGCTGGTTAGCTTTTTAGATTTAAGCCGCTCGCCCTGCCTCCCAGAGCTTCGTCCAGTCAGCCTAGCGTTAGCTTTTAGCCTTTAAGCCATGCCCCTGACTTTCTAGAGCATATACCTACATTGTCGCTTCCTCCAGGCAGCCTAGCGTTAGCTTTTAGCCTTACAGCCACTTCCACTGGTTTCCCAGAGCGTATATATCCACATCAACACTACGTCCAGTCAGCCTAGTGTTACCTTTACCTTCCTTTAGCTGCTCCCTTGGTTTACCAGAGCGTATATATCCACAGTGTCGCTTCCTCCAGGCAGCCTAGCGTTAGCTTTTAGCCTTACAGCCACTTCCACTGGTTTCCCAGAGCGTATATATCCACAGCATTGCTTTCTCCAGTCGGCCTAGTCTTTAGGCCACTTTCCCTGGCTTTCCAGAGTGCATACCCAGGTCATTGCTTCTTCCAGGCAGCCTAGCGTTAGCTTTTAGCCTTTAAGCCAATCCCCTGGCTTCCCAGAGCGCATACCCACATCATCGCTTCGTCCAGTCGGCCTAGTGTTAGCTTATAGCCTTTAAGCCGATCCCTTGGCTTCCCAGAGCGTATATACCCACGTCATTGCTTCGTCCAGTCAGCCTAGTGTTAGCTTTTAGCCTTTTTCATTCTCCCTCCATGTTCTCCTTTCTCTAGAACTACTCCTTTAATAACGTGGCTTTTCCTCAAACCTGTGAGAGAAGCACAATAAATGAGCGCCCCTCCTCCAGTGCACGGATCCCCCCAGGCCTGTTCTTAGCCATGTCAATGCGCACAACTGCACTCCTAATGGAACAGCGACCTTTCAGGTTTAGTGTCCTAATTGAATTGCCTTAGCAAAGGCTGAAGAGATTAGCTGGACAAACCGCGTCTGTTTCGGCTGGGGGTTCAATTCACTGCCCCCACGGCCAAACAATAAACACCTTAATTACAGCCATCAGACACAAAGCAGCCGAGTCTGTTTCACATTACACACCCATCTCTGAGCACTTCTGCTGGACCAATCTGAGGACAAACGGGAAAGAGGAGCAGCTCCCGTTTTTTTTATATTATTTTAACTGTAATCTGAAAGCAGTTATTTTTCCATTGGTCAGTAGGGTATCTCCTTAGCTACCGTCCTCTTGCGGAGGGTAATGATTAATAGACAGCATACAATTATATCTGCAAGATAGGACCAGTTTCTAATTTGGTTTGTGACCTTTACCACAGTGTGTTTCTGGATTTCTGTCTGTTTTATAAAGGGGGCGTCCACAAACTTTTTAAAATTCATGCAGAGAGGTTTGGTGTGAAACAGCCCTTTGCAAAGAAACCTACTGACTAAGATATATTTTCAGTAGAGTACATGATAACAACATATATAACTCTCCAAACCCACCAGTGATCCCACCTTCACCACCACCACACATCTCTTCTGAGTTTTATCTGTAATGAATTCGATTAAATCTGAAAAACTGAGTTTTTGGACTATTTTGCCTCACAACACCCTGTCTTAGGCCAAACCCTTCCTAAGGCAGTGCATTCATAACCATATGTCCAAATGTTCGTGGACACCACTTCTTTAAGTTGAACCCATTGTTGACAGTCCCTTTAGAGAAGTACTGCCAATAGAATAGGACTATCTGGAGCAGATAAACACGCATAAACGTGCCAGGGGTGGGCTAGAGGGGTATGAAGCCCCCCAGCAGCATTGAGCTGTGAAGCAGTGGAGTAACTGTGTTCTCTAGAATGATAGATGATGGATGGTGGTGCTCCATCCAATACTTTTGGGATGAGTTGAGCGGTTGGGGTGAGTTTAGGGCCTGTGACTGACAGGGGTCCTAAAACTGACATCAGTGGTGACCCAGCGATACCCAGCACTTTTTTCATTGTAGTGTAAAAGCCTACTATATGACATCACACACAGGCCTATCTTCTCACTCACTGTGTGTGTGTGTTGTGGAGGCCGTGTGGTAACGCGAACATGCTGAGTCAGAAGCAAACACCCTGTAGCTGCACAAACACTGATTTCACACAAACAGTGATTTAAGGATCTTCAGCCTCCTTCAGAATCAGAGCCTCTGTTTTTCAGCAGTGCTTTCTCCACACTTCACTTACAGCCAGGCCTCTTAAGTCTCCTTCCTTTATTACACAACACCGCCAGCCTGAAAGGACTGAGGCAGCTCACACACTTCTGCCCACACTTCAGAAGGCACCACTGGATCTCCGGTCAGCCTGACATGCCAAACACCTTGACGGGGTAGAGAAGACCCCCACGGGAATATGTGATGAGGAAGGGAGGCGCTGTCCGTCACTCTAATTCTCTCCAATTAGAAAAAGGCAGTCAGTGCTCTTTCTGACCCACAATCATGGATGACTCATGACTCAGACTTCTGAGGTGGGAGGCAATGTCTGTGGTGTATATATATATATATATATATATATATATATATATATATATATATATATATACACACAGACACACATATATACACATATACACATACATACATATACACACACACACACACACATATATATACACATACATACATACATACATATTTACACTGCTTCTTGGATAGCCATGGCTTTAGGTTTACGTTAGCCAGCTAACAGTAAAACCCTTTATCCACTCAGCATGATCTAATTTGCATAGTGGTAGCAGGTCCCCTGTCATTACAAACATTATTTTTGTTTTGTTCTGACACAGTTCTTCAGTCCTTAAAGGACTTCCTCCTAAACTAAAGGATTAAGTCCAAGCTTAATCTTTTAACGGGATGGAAAAAAGGGAATATGAAGAGAGTGTGGAATTGATTTGGCTGCTGGACATGCACCCAGCTCTGATCATGCCTCTGATATGCACATGGGGTAAATTTAGCAAAGCCTTCATGCCCTATATCAAAGTCATGGAGCCTGAAGGCATGGAGATTGAAGAAGCAGGGTTTCTCTGTTGACGGTCTAAATCAAGCCTAAATTCATGGCTGTTATATAAAAGGGATTTCTCTGTTAGCTGGTTAACTTAAACCTAAATTCAGGGATCTAATAAAAAAGGGGTTTCTCTGTTAGCTGGCTAACTTAAGCCTAAATTCAGGGCCATCATAGAAAAGGGATTTCAGGCTATCATAGAAAAGGGGTTTCTCTGTTAGCTGGTTAACTTAAGCCTAAATTCAGGGCTCTAATAGAAAAGGGGTTTCTCTGTTAGCTGGCTAACTTAAACTTAAATTCAGGGCTCTAATAGAAAAAGAGTTTCTCTGTTAGCTGGCTAACTTAAGCCTAAATTCAGGGCCATCATAGAAAAGGGATTTCAGGCTATCATAGAAAAGGGGTTTCTCTGTTAGCTGGTTAACTTAAACTTAAATTCAGGGCTCTAATAGAAAAAGAGTTTCTCTGTTAGCTGGCTAACTTAAGCCTTAATTCAGGGCCATCTCAGAAAATGTTATTTCTCTATTAGCTGAATAACGTCTCCTGAAGGCATGGCTGTCCAAAAAAACAGCAACTGTCTGTTAGCTGGCTAACTTAAGTCTGAGTTTATGGTTATTTGAGAAGCACAATTTCTTAGCTATCTGGCTATTTTAAGCCTAAAGTTTTGGCTGTCTGAAAAGAAGAATGCCTCAGTTTACTATCTAACTTAACCATGAAGTCATTGCTACCCTAGAAGTAGAATTTCTCTGTTAGCTGGCTTACTTGAGCCTGAAGCCAGTCTAGATTTTAAATCTTGTTACTGTACCTCTTTAATTAAATGCAACTATTATTTCCATGTCATTTAGTGTGGTAGTATGCAGATTGGAACCCAGCCCATGTAAAAATAAGTGAATAAAAATAACAGATATTGTTGCTATCCTGCAAAAAACTTGGATCTCCAAAGCTGGAGCATTTCTATTGGTCCATTTATCATGAAACGTTTACACAATATGAAGAACAACTGCCAGACTCTGAACTGCCAGATTATGCCGCTTGAAAACGGAGATGGAGATGCAAGGATTTTGCAGGACAGTGACGGTATGTTGATTAAGGGTGTAGCTCACCATCTCCATAGAGGAACACCAGGCCCAGGACCATGCAGAGCGGGTGCACGTTAAACTGCTGCCCTGAACCGTTCCAGGCGTAGCCGCCATAGTAGTGTCCCATCCACACGCCTGTGATGACCACGCATGCCACGCCCAGGACCTGGGAACCCGCCACGAACCACGGCAGGGAGCGCACTCCACCCCAACCCAGTGGGATCTCCATCACACCTGCATGAGGAATGGAGAGGCAAAAACAACATGCCTAAGATGGAAGAAACAGGCTTATGTGACGGCCGCTGGGATCAATTGCCACGGCAGATATTCAGCTGTGGTGGAAGAAAGCCACAGATGGGACGGCTGACCTGGAGGAGCAGAGTCATGTTTGAGTAACAGCTTCACCTTAAATGTACATTTGTACACCAGCCACAGCTGGCAGACGCCGATCAGATGATATAGATAGCATAGCCGGTCGGCTGGCTGGCTGGCCGGCTGGCTGAAAGCGGCCTATGCTACATGTGACCCCGATTCTCTCAGCCTCTGTCAGAATGCATTATATTAAGTGGAACCAGGACAAAACACAGAAAACAGGGGCTGCTCATCCAAACATGATAAACAGACTCTTCTCGGCCTTCGTTGGACCTCCTGCCGTTATACACGGATCTCAAAACATGACAAAAGACCTGGTTTTGGTTTCACAACAATCGCTGATAAGTAACTAATTATACATGTAAGCCTATTTATTGGGTGGAACATAGAAGGTTACTGTGTCTGCATGGCTGTAGGCCTAATACCAAAACCCTGAGCCAAAACGTGGTGCAGGCGGCTCTGCTCAGACCCACTAAGTCTATCATCATGTGATGCTGCGCTCTCTGGGCTGTGTGTAATGGCGATTAGATCACCTCAGTTACCAACAGAGTAAGAATGATACAGCACCCTTGGACCGTTTCATAAATCTCAGTTGCGGAGTGCGTTGCGAAAACAGGCCCCCTTGTTAAGTACTGATTCCCAGTTTAGGTCACTTTAAGCCAGAATTGACGGCTATCCACAAAGCAGATTTTCCTCAGTTCTCCAGATAACTTAAGCCAGAATTTTGTTTGATAACTTAAGTTGGCTGTCCTAAAAGCAGCAGTTCTCCGTTATTTCTATTTACAGTCATAGTTATCCAGACATCTCAAGCCTAAAGTCATGGTTAACCAGACAGCTTAAGCCTAAAGTCATGGTTAACCAGATAACCCAAGCCTAAAGTCATGTTTAACCAGACAGCTTAAGCCTAAAGTCATGGTTATCCAGATAACCCAAGCCTAAAGTCATGTTTAACCAGACAGCTTAAGCCTAAAGTCATAGTTATCCAGATAACTCAAGCCTAAAGTCATGGTTAAGCAGATAACTCAAGCCTAAAGTCATGGTTATCCAGATAACTCAAGCCTAAAGTCATGGTTAACCAGATAAATCAAGCCTAAAGTCCTGGTTATCCAGATAACTCAGGGCTAAAGTATTGGTTAACCAGACAGCTTAAGCCTAAAGTCATGGTTATCCAGATAACCCAAGCCTAAAGTCATGGTTAAGCAGATAACTCAAGCCTAAAGTCATAGTTATCCAGATAACTCAAGCCTAAAGTCATGGTTAAGCAGATAACTCAAGCCTAAAGTCATGGTTATCCAGATAACTCAAGCCTAAAGTCATGGTTAACCAGATAAATCAAGCCTAAAGTCCTGGTTATCCAGATAACTCAGGGCTAAAGTATTGGTTAACCAGACAGCTTAAGCCTAAAGTCATGGTTATCCAGATAACCCAAGCCTAAAGTCATGTTTAACCAGACAGCTTAAGCCTAAAGTCATAGTTATCCAGATAACTCAAGCCTAAAGTCATGGTTAAGCACATAACTCAAGCCTAAAGTCATGGTTATCCAGATAACTCAAGCCTAAAGTCATGGTTAACCAGATAAATCAAGCCTAAAGTCCTGGTTATCCAGATAACTCAGGGCTAAAGTATTGGTTAACCAGACAGCTTAAGCCTAAAGTCATGGTTATCCAGATAACCCAAGCCTAAAGTCATGGTTAAGCAGATAACTCAAGCCTAAAGTCATAGTTATCCAGATAACTCAAGCCTAAAGTCATGGTTAAGCAGATAACTCAAGCCTAAAGTCATGGTTATCCAGATAACTCAAGCCTAAAGTCATGGTTAACCAGATAAATCAAGCCTAAAGTCCTGGTTATCCAGATAACTCAAGCCTAAAGTCATGTTTAACCAGACAGCTTAAGCCTAAAGTCATGGTTATCCAGATAACTCAAGCCTAAAGTCATGGTTAACCAGATAAATCAAGCCTAAAGTCCTGGTTAACCAGATAAATCAAGCCTAAAGTCCTGGTTATCCAGATAAATCAAGCCTAAAGTCCTGGTTATCCAGATAACTCAGGGCTAAAGTATTGGTTAACCAGACAGCTTAAGCCTAAAGTCATGGTTATCCAGATAACTCAAGCCTAAAGTCATGTTTAACCAGACAGCTTAAGCCTAAAGTCATGGTCATCCAGATAACTCAAGCCTAAAGTCATGGTTAAGCAGATAACTCAAGCCTAAAGTCATGGTTAAGCAGATAACATAAGCCTAAAGTCATGTTTAACCAGACAGCTTAAGCCTAAAGTCATGGTTATCCAGATAACTCAGGGCTAAAGTCATGGTTAACCAGATAACTCAAGCCTAAAGTCATGGTTATCCAGATAACTCAAGCCTAAAGTCATGGTTAAGCAGATAACTCAAGCCTAAAGTCATGGTTAAGCAGATAACTCAAGCCTAAAGTCATGGTTAAGCAGATAACTCAAGCCTAAAGTCATGTTTAACCAGACAGCTTAAGCCTAAAGTCATAGTTACCCAGATAACTCAAGCCTAAAATCATGTTTAACCAGACAGCTTAAGCCTAAAGTCCTGGTTATCCAGATAACTCAGGGCTAAAGTCGTGGTTAACCAGATAAATCAAAATCATGTTTAACCAGACAGCTTAAGCCTAAAGTCCTGGTTATCCAGATAACTCAAGCCTAAAGTCATGGTTAAGCAGATAACTCAAGCCTAAAGTCATGTTTAACCAGACAGCTTAAGCCTAAATTGACTTGTGTGAGAAGTCCTGTCTATCCAGTATGAATATCTGCACTCTGATTGGCTGTTATAGGTTATATTTTGGCTCCACGTGGCTGAAGGTACCTGTCCAATCAGGGCTCGTCGTTTCATTGAATACTGCCTAGTCTGTCGATGTGTGAAATCCTTCATCGCACCTCGTGAAGATGTTCACCTCCACACTGGACATGATCTAGACGCAGCCTCTAAGAGCAGGACGCTTCTGCAGATTTCCGGCGAACTGAGCGTTACCTGTGCGGGTTTACCTGCCCCGTCTGCCTCCTTCTGATAAGACGCTGCCCTGGGCTGGTTCTCCAGAAGAGCGCTGAGCAGATGAGCCTGCAGCAGCCCGGCACCTGTCCGCCTCAGAGCCCCGTGCTCCTCCCTCCCGGCCTCTGTAGCTCCTCTTCTTCAGTCACGACCGAACTTCAGTCCGAACAGATCAACGGTTGCGGGGTGACGGGCTGCTGCAGGACACGCCCCTTTCGCCGTTTGCGCGCTCCTCATTGATTGCTGTGGGGAAGGGGCGGGAGCAACGCTGGCTTGTTGCCTTGGCGACTAGAACGTTTTGCGTAATGGTTGTTTATGTGAGCTCAGTTAGCCGTTAGCTAGCGTCAGTTTAGCCGTTTTAAACACTTTAATTCATTAAATTCTCATGAATTTGCGCTGCATCCCTCTGCTACACCACTTCTCTGTCTACTGGAGCACATTAAAAATACTGCTGGCCGGTTTCAGCTTGTAGAAAATGCAAAGAGAACTAAGGCTGTGTCCAAAACCGCATAGTAGAATGCTAACGAGTGTGCCTAAGTAGTCCGCTACCATTGCAGCGCATTCATGATTGAAGTGTGGATAGTAAGGGATGTAGTATGTGGTTTAGGACGCAGCCTAAAAAAATATTATTATTGCACTGCTTCCATGTTAGATTTCTCCCACTAGTTTTTAAAGGCAAGAAATAATATATAGCACCTGGGTCTGACCGGGAATCCTCAAAATAATCAGGGCCACAACATAATATATTGAGACCATTCTAAAATATATTGAGGCCACAAGATAATATATCAAGGCCACAAGATAATACACTAAGGCGTCTATTAAATAAATATATAGAGTCTACAAGATAATATACTGAGGCTTCGAGTCATCAACTGCTGCATATCCTCACATTAAAACATCAGTATTTCTCCTGCTCAGGTTTCCTTTTCTATTCTATTATTCTATTATTTTGATTATCTTTTCTACTATCATATACACCACACTTTCTGTAATACAAACAGAGGCACTAAGATTGTTTATAATAAGGAGCGGCCACATGATCATATTGAGGCCACAAGATTATATATTAAAGCTACAATAAATTATATTGAGGCCACTATATAATATATCAAGGCCACAAGATAATACACTAAGGCGACCATTAAATAAATATATTGAGGCTACAAGATAATCTATGGAGGCATCAACATAAATATGCTGAGGCCACAAAATAATATATTGAGGCCACAAGATGATACATTAAGGCGACTATAAAATCTAGTGAGGCATCGACATAATATACTGAGGCCACAACATAATATACTATGGCCACAACATAATATATTAAGGTGACTATAAAATATATTAAGACCACAAGATAATATATTGAGACGACTATAAAATATATTGAGGCCACAAGATAATATATTGAGGGTACAAGATAATTTACTAAGGTCACAAGACAATATATTGAAGCCAAAAGATATATTAAGGCTACTATTAAATATATTGAGGCCACAAGATAATATCTCAAGGGAATGAGATAATGTAATGAGACCAAGATATAATATATTGTGGCCACAAGATAATATCTCAAGGGCATGAGATAATGTAATGAGACCAATACATAATATATTGAGGTAACAAAATACTATATTGAGGCCACAAGATGATACATTGATGCTACGAGATGCTATATTTATGCCACAAGCTAATTTGGTAATTAAGGCCATATGATAATATACTATAACTACAAAATACAATATTATGTCAAGGCCTTATATTTTATTTTGTGGTCTCAACATACTATCTTGTGGCCACGCCTTATTGGCGAGCAGGCTGGGCTCAGTAGAAACCCTTTAAGCTGCATACCTGTTATTGAATACAGCCGAACGTTGTGGAAGTATGTGAACTTTGGTTGTAATTTGGTTGCATCTGTGGAAATTCATGCATTAACAGAACACGTCTGCACGAGTGCAGTGGGGTCTTTAAACTAGAGCCGCAGGCCCACAGGCCTGATCACTCTCCACTGTGTCCCTGATTGGCCTCCTGCCATATAAATCAGCAATGTTTTGTAACACTGGAAAAATGAACAGGCTCAGTGTTGTTGCCGTCTCACGCTGGCTTCATCCTCCACTCACAATCAGTGAAAGACGACTCGGTATGAGGCAGGATAAACACCGCCTGTGTTCACCTCAAGGGTTCTTTAGTGGAGCTGATGGTTACATATAGAAACATGGAGGCCTCATTTTGAATGAAAGTGAGGGGGCAATGTTTTTTCATGGGTGGGGTTGCCGTTACATCAGTACTTTAACATAATTATTCAAAATGAAATCATAATGTTGATAATATATGGAAAATAATATATATATAGATAAGATAAGATAGATAAGATAAGATATTCTAAGATATAGTCCTTTATTAGTCCCGCAGTGGGGAAATTCCCAGTGTAACAGCAGAAAGGGATAGCAAGACACTCAGTTACAAAAATTTAGATAAATAATTTACACTATATACACAATATATATAAGAATTAAAAAAGCAATAACAATATTATTTACAGGATTAAATAATATCATATATAGAATTATCATATATAGAATTCTTACAATATAATAATTCACCATTGAGAGAAAATAAGTCATACATACTTAGATCAGCCATAACATTACAACCACTGACTGGTAAAGTGAATAACATTGATTAGCTGGATCCAAAGCCGCCTTGAAGGTGATAAAGGTGTTAAAAGCGGGAAAGCATGGTGTAGGAATAAGGATCTGAGATATCTGGACAAGAACAAAGTTGTGATGTTCTAGACGACTGGGTCAGAACATCTCCAAAACATTAGCCTAGTGTTGTGGATGTTCCAGACATGCAGGGGTCAGCACCTATCAATAGCGCTCCAATGAAAAAGACGGCTGGTGAACCAGACAGGCCGACAGGTGACCTTTTAACCTAGAAGTAGTTGAAGTATCTGCTGCAAGACGTCTTGGGGTGCCAGATACCCCAGGACTCCCACCTCCAGAGGTCTTGTGGTGTCCATGCCTTGACGAGTCCAAGCTGGTTTAGTGGGACGAGGGGGGCCTAAATAATATTAGGCGGGTGGTTTTAATGTTATGCCTGATTTCTAATGCTATGGCTTCTCCTCGACATCTGTACACATCTGTTTCAACACTCTGCATATCAGCCCAAGCTGAATTAAAGAATTGAATAGATGAGGAACTGCAGTGGTAGGGCTTTTGGGATGAGGTGTTCCCATACAATGACATGTATCCACCACTAGAGGGCGCAAAAGAGTTAAAGAAAATGCTCCATACAGATTACTTTACTTACATAGTACCTTATGGACCTGTTAGGACTGCTGGAATAGACAGCAGCCATGTCTGAAATGTTGGGCTCATATAGTGCAGTGTGTGTGAGTGAGGGTAGGAGTGTGCATGTAGTTGTAGTGCAGTAGAAAGTAAGAGTGATATTATTATTATTATTATTATTATTATTATTATTATTATTATTGCTATTAATAATAATAATATCAGCAGTGATAGGCCTATATTATAAAGTATCATTCAATCTAGCACACAATATCTGTTGCTTCCGGTGGTTTGACTTTGTCTCTTACACACAAAGACCCCCCCCCCTCCTCGGCCCCTCATTAATAATACATGAAGTGTTCTCTTGCTTGTTTTCTGCATCTCTCTTCCCCTCTATATCCTTTCATTTCCTGTGACTGGGCCGGAGGAGGGAGGGGGGAATGACGGAATATGACATTTTGAGCGTGTCTCCAGATCCCTGTGACTCACTATTGACTCACCATTCAGCGTTCTGCATACAAATGTAGCACCCCCCCCCTCCATCCCCTTTCTCCCTCTCTCTCTCGCACAAGCTCCATTCACAAAAACCCAAATCATTTTACCTCTCTTAATCCAAGAGTAGAGCTGTAGAAAGATATATACACTATATGTCCAAATGTTTGTGGACACCCTCCTGCACCCAATGCTGACACAGAGGTCCTAATGCACACAAACAGCTTGTCTTGTCCCGGTACAGAAGTGCTGCCCATAGACATAGAAGAGGACTTTCTGGAGCAGATGATGAAACCATTGCAACTTACATACTTTTTGGGATGAGTTGTGGAGTTGGGGATGGATGATATATATATATACACCATGAACCCTTTTAGACCAAACTCCAGTAACAGCAGCAGCCAAATGTCCTGTGTAGGTAGAACAAGCATTTTTTAGAGATCCAGACTGACAGTCTGACACCTGTTCCATTTGTATTTACAGCTAAACTGGACCCAGCATGCATCACTCCAATATATGTACAGCCATTGTGAGCCCCTCCCCTTTATTAAATAATTAATATATATGAGAATCAGATCAATAGTAGTACTTCAGCTATCTGACTTCCAAACAGCATCCCCCTAACTTTTATTCAAAGGGTTCTCCTACCTTCACCCGTCACACCAAACCATCTACACATCCATCCAATCATCCATCCAATCACACATCAGTCTGTCCACCCACTAAAGAAGGCTTAATCAACACCCTTCCAAAACTAAAGATCCATCCACCCACGCACCCACCCACCCACCCATCCATTCATTCATTCATCTATCCATCTAATCAATGTACCCATCCATCCACCCATCCATCTATCAATTCATTTATTCATCCATCCATCTATCTAATCCATCCAACCATCCATCCATCCATCCATCCATCCACCCATCAATCCACCCATCAATCCACCCATCCATCCATCCATCCATTCATCCATCCATCCATCCATCCATCAATCCACCCATCAATCCACCCATCAATCCACCCATCCATCCATCCATCCATCCATCCATCCATCAATCCACCCATCAATCCACCCATCTAGCCACCCATCCATCCATCCATTCATGCATCCATCCATCCATCCATTCATGCATCCATCCATCCATCCATCCATCTAATCTATATACCCATCCATCCACCCATCCATTCACCCATTCACCTTTTCATCCACCCATCCATCCACCCGTCCATTCATCCATCCACCTATTCATCCATCTATCCATCATCCATCAATCTATCCATCTATTCATCCACCCATCCATTCACCCATCCATCCACCCATCCATCCACCCATCCATTCACCCATCCATCCATCCATCCACCCATCCATCCACCCATCCCTCCCTCATGAATGTGGATGTTCAGTGGGGTTCATTACTCTGGAGCCTCTTTGCAGTGGCTGAATTTAGAATGCTGAAACACACACACACACACACACACATACACACACACACACACTCATACACACACACACACTCAGCACAAGGTCACAGCTTCACTTCAGTGTGGGCGTGTGTGTGTGTGTGACAGAGAGAGGCAGACTGTGTGTATGTTGGGTGTGTGTGTGTGTGTGTGTGTGTGTGATGTGACAGCTCGATCTGTTTTTGGATCACGCTGTTAATGCTAAATGCTAACCTGAGGCACAGCAATGTGCTGCGTTGTCATGACAACGGGCTCCCTGCGCTGCGGGTGATGGCGCTTCCACTGCCAGGCAACCGTAGGGAAGGAAAGAGAGAGAGAGAGAGAGAGAGAGAGAGAGAGAGAGAGAGAGACTCTTTCCAGAAGAAGACCAGAGTAAATCATCTCCCACAACCAGCCGCCACATTCACATCCATATCTGCAGTAACGGGAATGCTGTGGATTCTGGAGGGTGTAGTGGTGGAACTCAGTCGGCCTAATATGACCATGGAAACCAGCGCTTGTTCGGTTCTGATGACCTAGATGTCACATTACTCACAAACAAGAATCACAGCAAATCAAAGAACGAGAAAACTCCCAGTACGGCTAACATGAACAAGACAGGAGTCGTGATTTTCTAGAAGCAACCAGGTCTCCAAAAAAACATCTGTAAAATCAACCTTTCTGTATGTAAATCTGGGTAGACTGTAAAACAATGGCTGAAAATTCTGAATTCTAGATCATAATCAAGGGAAGATTTGGAAAAATTTTTTTTAGAGTTTTGGCGCCAAAGATTTTGGTAAGAGTTGGGCAAGTAAAACTATGGGCGTCAACATCTGGGGAAGATTTGGAAAAATTCCCAATTTTATCATCAAAATTGTTGTGAAAATTTGGAAAAATCACAATTTTAGCATCAAAAAATAAGATTTGGAAAATTTCCCAATTTTAGCATTAAGATTGTTGGAGCAATTTGGAAACAACACATCTGGGGAAGAAATCCCTTCTGTCTTTGTATTTTCTGTATTTTGTGTGTATTTTTGTATTTATTTAATATCATTTTTATATAACTTTATTGTTAATATGTTTAGTATGTATATAGTTTTGTCCTCATGTAGAGCATCAACCTGAGCCTCACCACAAGCATTTCAATGCATAAATGTCCTGACATGTTGTGCAGATGACAAATAAACCTGAACCCTGAAACTTGAAACTTGACTTGGAAAAAAAACACAAGTTAATGCAACATTTAGAGAAGATTTAGGAAAATCCCAATTTTAGCATCAACATCTGGAGAAGTTTTGGAAAAACAGTTTGATTGGAAAATGAGGAGAAATCACAATTCTAGCATGAAAATACTGGGGAAGCAAAGGAAAAAATAAGATTTGGAAAATTGTTGGAACAATTTGGAAACAACACGGTGTCAGCATGAACATCTGGGGAAGACACAAGTTAATGTCAACATTTGAAGAAGATTTCGGAAAATCCAAATTTTAGCATCAAAATCTGGGGAAGCTTTGGAAAAACAGTTTGTTTGGAAACTGCATTAAATAATATAAATAAGGAAAAATCACAATTTTAGTATGAAAATCTGGGGAAATTGAATTTACGGTAAAGAATAAAGGGTACGGATCCTGGTGGCAGACTGATTAAATCTGGATTTAGAAAGCTGGAGTCTAAACCCATGTTCCAGAACAACCGAAAATAACCTTTCCCAGAGCGCCCAGAAACCCCCCTGATACAGCGAGAGGGTCAGGCAACACTAACCTCTCCTCCTTCCAGAAACAAAGGCAGCTAATTCATGTCTGACTCTTAAACCCGATCAGAAATGGGAAAAGAAATGACATTCACACCAAAATAACTGAAATGCTCTGGATCCTAAATAGCAGCTCTACAACTCCCACACTTTTTACACATCCAAGACAGAAAAAAACTCCGAACCAAATACACAATACACTCCCACGGCCTCCAGGAGAGCAGAAGACATCATAAAACCAGGCCTTCGGTGAAAGGAAACTGTTGGTTTCTAGTGGAGGTAGAGGAAGGAACACATTCTCACCTCTATTGTTGAATCTAGAACTCAATAAGACATTCTTAGGGGGTCATGTGACACAGTTCCCTCTGCTTTCTGGCTCTGAGCATGAGGAAGAACCCCTGAGAAGAACCACCACGCCCAAGGCAACCGTTTAAAACCGTTTGACCAGCCGATCAGCCATAACATTAATACTGTTTGGCGTCCCCCCCCCACTGTGACGCCACAACCGATCTAAGCATGGACTCCACAAGACCCCTGAAGGTGTCCTGGGGTATCCTTCACCAAGACCAAGACCACCAAGCAGCAGATCCTGTGGTAAGTTGTAAGGTAGGCCCTCCGTAGATTGAGCGGTTCACAGGTGGTTCCTTCACTGGAGCACTTTTGGTAGGTACTGACCACTGCATTCCAGGACCACCCAACAAGACCTTGGCCTTGGCCTGATGCTTTGGATTGAGATGTTCTGACCCGGTCGTCTAGCCATCAGAGTTTAGTACTTATCTCAGGTTCTTATCTTCTTAACACCTTATCTTCATCACCTTCAAGAACTGACTGGTCACTTGTTGCCCGATATGTAGATCCCGACCCTTAACAGTTTCCACAGTAGATGGAGATACTCAGTGTTCTTAATGTTATGGCTGATCGGTGTGTACAGTTTTCCCCTTAGACCACATGTAGTTCATCGAGGCTACGTAATACGAGTCTTGTCTTAGTGAGCACCGACTTAGGGAAGACATCTACGGATGTCCAGTGTTGGGCCAGTCTGGCCTAGCCTACACTGGTGTTATGATGCACATTTCTGACCGAAGCCTGCCATGTCTGCCACGAAACTGAGCCCTGAGGTCTCTGTAATGAGCAAAACAGCCTTGACTGGGGAATGATGACGTGTGTGTGTGTGTGTGTGTGGTTCTCACCTTTAGCCGGTCAGGCACGTGAGGTGAGTCTAACCTCGCTGTGTGTGATATCAGCCCCCGGAAAACACAGGACAACAGTGCAGTGGATGTCAGTAAAGTCTAAGGAAGCTGATGTCATACTGATGTCAATGTATTTGTGCGTGTGTGTGTGTGTGTGTGTGTGTGTGTGTGTGTGTTAAATGAACATGCTGGAAGGCTGTGTTCACTGTGTGAGACTGCTGTGTTTTACACATCCATTTATTTTGTGCGCTAATGGTGACTCATAGCTGCTGGTAGTGCAGACAGCCGGCTCTCCATGGAGACCAGCGGCTCGATCTGAGCCTATATCACACACACACACACACACACACACACACACGCATAAATACACACACACACACACACACACACACACGCAGAACTAACATCAGTTTTTGCTGTTAATATTTTAATATAAACTTCAGGGGTGTGGCCATGGTGGGGTGTGTGTGTGTGTGTGTGGGGGGGGGGGGGGGGGGGGATAGCCCCCTTGCTTCCCCGTGCCTTTATTCCCCACCTTAAACAAACAAATATGACAATCAAGCCGTCCTTTGATCAATTTTTGGCAGCCGCTATCACCATAGCAACATTTGCATAGCTGCTAACGGTCGCATACCAGTGTGGCAACTGTGGTTGTGCCACCTGCCACCATTAGCTGCTGTATTTCTATATGAAAGCTAAGATCGCTGGCTGTTCAGCTAACCTTTACCCCGACTCATCTTTGCCACGCCATAAAGCCATGTAGCGAACTGCTATCTGAAAGGCGCCTTGACGAAACCCAGCCAACATGCTCACATGGGGCTAGGTGGGTTCCGGGTGGGCATGGGTGCTGAGTGGGTTTGGACATGTGTTGTTACTGGGACCTGATAGAGCCTCTCAAATGGGCCCCATCGTTACAGCCCAGCTTACTCTCACACGGGTCGCATCAGTTGGGCGACCCATTCAGACCCATCATGGGCGTGTTTTCTAGGAATGGTCGTTGTTAAAAGCTAACGCACGCTAACTAGCACATGTAGCTCTGAAACGAGACACAGCAGCTTTCAGCGGCTTCAGGATAAGGCTTAATCACCTTGCTCAGACTGTTTTGGCCGACTGTAAGTTAGCTGAGCTGTGAGCTCTAGCTCCTAGCATATATTGTATACTTACAATATATGGACAAAAGTATTGGGACACCTGCTAATTCGTTGTTTCTTCTAAAATCAAGGCTATTAAAAGAGCTTTTCCTGCTTTTGTTGGAGTAACTGTCTCTACTGTCCAGGGAAGAAGGCTTTTCTTCCTACTACATTTTGGTGTGCGCATTGCTGTGAGGATTTGACTGCATTCAGTGACAAGAGCGTTAGTCAGGTCAAGATGTTGAATGATGATCACCACCCCAACTCATCATCTCCAACTCATCCCGAAAGCATTGGCTGGAGCTGCATTCATCATTACAGTGAACACAGGTCCACTGCTCCACAGCTCAATGCTGAGTCCTAATCAATTGGTACTAGACTAGCTGTGTGTGTCTGCGTGCCTTTGCATTTCTGTATTAGCAATGGGTGCAGCTTAAAATGAAGCATTTCAGTAATATCAGCTCTATTAAAGGAGCGTCTCTGAGCTCTACTGAGCATTAACATGAGCTTCATGGAGGAAAATATGAGGAGTCGTTGTCTAGAAGTTCTGTAAAGCTGCAGAAAGTCAGACTTCAGAGGCGTGTGATCAATAAGCTTTATTGGAATGTAAATGTGGGGCTCAGTCGGGACGTTTCACTGCAGCTCTCTTGAGTCTCTGCCACGGACACAGTCTTCATACTAGACTACAGACGTCTGCTGTGAGCTCACTGGAGAGGGACAGGGCGTGATGTGCAGGTGTGATGGATCTCTTATAAACCAATAGGGAGTCAGAATGGTGTCTGTTTATACTTCTCATCCAACCACCATCAGACTCACACTTTCCTGGATGGCGTGATTTATCTGGAGAGGGTTTTTTTTATTGATGACGAGCCGGAATGAAAACAAATGAGGCTGTTTTTATAATGTAAGGAGTAGAAAGTTCAGATAATTGGGTGAAAATGTAAGAAGCAGAAGTAAAAAATTGGCTGAAAAGGTTTAGATAACCAACATTTCTACTTAAGTAAGATAATAAAGTATTTGCACTTCGTTAATTAACACTTCTGCAAACATGCCCTGGTGGATTGACTCCATTCGGAACAAAAAGTGGGCAAATTAGAGTGAACTGTCCCGGCTTTAGCCCGTCCTCGGCCTCGCTTGCAGGCTCCCACACCTGTCCCCTCGCAGAGAGAAAGGACGAGAGAGTGTGTGTTCTGCACTTGCATTTCCTCGATGGTTCCTTCCTCCTGCCCTCATCCTGTTTTTGAGACGGAAGAAGAGAACAAACACCTTTTTGTTTCAGGCGTGCTGCAGCAGAGAGCTTCGTTGGGCCTGCATGTATTTTTAGCACCCTGGTCTTATCAGTCACCGTGTGGCCATTGATCGTGACTCGCTTGCTTCATATGAATGAGCTGCTGACGTAGGAAGAGTGAGCTAGCTATCCGCCTTGCTTTTTTCCCCTTTTTTTTTTCCCTGCCTCATTGGCCCGCCCTAATGCCTGCTGTACGCTCTCTGTCAATACCGTTTACTGCTTTCAACATAATG
>NC_132880.1:3543831-3576331 GCF_030463535.1 Salminus brasiliensis
CCTGTCCACATCGTACTCAGCTGGCTACCTTGTTTTGGGGTTGTGAACGCCTCTAGGCTCTTATTAGCCCCTTATTTGAGACGTTTGGACGAATAAAACATCTGTAAGATGTGTAAATGATGTGTTCTGCTCGGTTTAGTGAGGCTACAGTGCAGAGCGAGCTGCGTTCACTAGCGCCCGCGTTTCGTTCGCGCACCGTTACTGTAGCTATATAGCTAGTTCGCTAGCTAGGTTACTGCTTAGTTACTGTAGCTAGCTAATATTTTCGTTTATGTAACGTTTTGAGACGTTTGGACGAATAAAACATCTGTAAGATGTGTAAATGATGTGTTCTGCTCGGGTTAGTGAGGCTACAGTGCAGAGCGAGCTGCGTTCACAAGCTCCGGGGATTTGGTGTGCTCCGTTACAGTGCTTAGCGAGCTGTCCGTCCCTCACGTAGCTATGATCTTACATTCATTTCGTTTTCGAAAAATTAGCTATTAGCTGTTTTTTCGTGCTTTAAAAAAGAGTTTTGGCCTGATGTGGTGTTTCGTGAGTCTCTTTTTCTCTCTGTGTGTGTTTTAATAACCAGGCTGGGTCACGTCGCTGTGTACAGTAGACACCCTCAGCCTGGCCGGGAGCTAGACAGATGCTGTCTTGGTCGTTTAGTCGGATCAATATGTTCAATATTTGATTAATATATGCGGGTATTTATCGTTATCAGGGTAGATTACATCACTATAAGCTTTCGTGAGCACGTAATGAACACTGCATAGCCATACAGAGCTTTACTCGCCCTGTTTAACTGCCTTCAGTGTAGTGTAGTGCAGTTTGTGGCGCGTTCAATAACAAGAATTGCATTCATCGTTTTTCATTGTGTTTTTCAGGGATTTTTGAGCACAGCATCATCTAAACATTTCACTTTTTTGAGTTTAATAAATACAAACGATATTTCAACAATATATGTCCGATTTCAACAATAGTTTTTTAGAAAGAAATGATCTGCCGAGAAGAAACTTCCTGATCTTATTGCAATCAAATGCAATCAAATATTCACAGCAATGCTCCTCCAAAGGAGGACAGTAGAGACAGTTACTCCGACAAAAGCAGGATAAACTCTTTTTAATACCCTTGATTTTAGAAGAAACAGTGAGTGAGCAGGTGTCCCAATACTTTTGTCCAACACTTTTGATCTTAATTCTCATTTTATTTAAATGATTTATGACAGACATAAAAGAGGACAGTAGAGACTCTTGATTTCAGAAGAAACAGTGAGTGAGCAGGTGTCCCAATACTTTTGTCCAATACTTTTGATCTTAATTCTAACTTTATTTAAATAATTTATGACAGACATTGAAATAAAATACTATATTTAATGGACGTCTGCGGTAGCGTGTAGCTGAGTAAATGAAAACATCTGTATGATATGGATAGTTATTTTTAGAAAGAAATGTCTGCCAGCACTTATATGAGTGTGAATCAGTGTGAATACCATAATTTAGCTCTTTATGCCTATACTTTTGACCAAATCCTCTATAACATTGTAATTACTGTAACTACCACTGTATTTATCCCTGTTTAAGGTGTATGAGGGCTATATGAGAACGTTGGGTATGAAAGTATAAGTCTTTATAAGGCATTGTCTGACTTGTGCTGGATTAATTGGTATTTATTTTATTTCATATTTATTTTAGGTGATAGAACACATTGGCGAGACCCTCCAGCCTTCCTGGAGGCTGATGTTTTATGTAACGTTACTTTCTGCCTGCATATAATCTCCCACGTTCGTGTCATTTTCCAAAACGTGCCGTCTAATCGCTTGAAAGGTCAGTTTAGCTTGTCTTAAAGGTCTAAGTCAGGGACTCTGCTCGCGAGACGTTTCCCTGCTCGGCCCTCTTTAGTAAAGTGGGTGGGACGAGGCCTCATTGCAAGGCCAATCAAATGCTAATTTTTCTCTTGATTGAGCCATCAAATCATCTCCACCACTTCAGTAATCAGAGGGAACATCTGCTTTGTCTCCAAGGTCGACGTTCTCGTCTGGCTATTGCAGACTTGACAAGCTGTGTAGCAGCAGCCGGTTAACTCCGCTGACTGCTCCTGAGGTCCTGATGTGGACCCACGTTTCTGTTCCTCTCTCTCACGACTACAGGACTTACAGACTGGTTTCAGAGGAGTTACTGAATAACCAGGTAGTAGTTACTGTATAATAAGCTGTAAGCTGGGTAGATAACTCAGGAGGGATGTCACTGTTGGCTGTGTTGATAATTCTAAGATAAGATAGTATTGTAAGATATTATTGATTATTGTAATGAACAGTTTGTGAATAAATTGGTTATATATATATATATATATAGGCACCATGCTACCTAATACCAGGCGTGGGCTAGAGGGGTATTGATCTGTGGAGCAGTGGAGGAACTGTGTTCTCTGGAATGATGGATGGTGGAGCTCCATCCAGTACTTTTGGGATGCATTGGGGATGATGAGGTGGGGTGGTAATCATCATCCAACATCCTGACCTCAAAATCCTGCTCCTCCAAAATCTAGTAGAGACCCTTGATTTAAGAAGAAACAAAAAGTGAGCAGGTGTCCCAATACTTTTGTCCTATACTTTTGATCTTAATTCTAATTTTATTTAAATAATTTGACAAACATGAAAGAGGACAATAGAGACTCTTGATTTCAGAAGAAACAATGAGTGAGCAGGTGTCCCAATACTTTTGTCCAATACTTTTGATCTTAATTCTAATTTTATTTAAATAATTTGACAAACATGAAAGAGGACAGTAGAGACTCTTGATTTCAGAAGAAACAATGAGTGAGCAGGTGTCCCAATACTTTTGTCCAATACTTTTGATCTTAATTCTCATTTTATTTAAATAATTTATGACAAACATTGAAATAAAATACTATATATAATGGACGGCTGCAGTAGCGTGTAGCTGAGTAGAGGTGGTAAGGGGCATGAAGGCCGCAGCGATGCCTGGATTTGGTAGGATTGCCGAGGCTTGGTTAATAGGCACCACATGCAACGGAAAAGGTGGTAAATCCATATTTATAACTCTTGTCACTTTTGCGTGTTTGTTCAGTTCGCTAGTAAAAAAAGTGACCAGGGGCAGAAGGTCAGGGCTGGCTTCGTTTCTACTGCTCAGGAGTCAGGAGTGTTGGCTGGGAATCGAGGGTAGGGATGTTCCTTTGCTCCAGCTTGTTGCTGATGTTGACCCCCCCCCCCCCCACACACACACACACACACACACACTCCTCCTGACTAAAATCCTAATCTGCTTCAGCGGAGGTGAAAAGGCAACACTAGCGTTAAAGAGCCACTTAGCACAGCGCCATCTGTCTTAGTCCCTTTTGGTCCCTACCTGCTCCGTATCATTAGACGTTTCCTGGAAAGCCCCCTGATACTCACACATGTTAACCCCGACCATCTGTCATAAGAGACCTTTGACTGGGTGTATGGACCTCCTGAGACCAGCAGCTCTTATCTTTTACTACTTTTCTACACAATGAAAAAAAATACTGAATCATGATTAACTGCTTATTTGCTCCAGTTTGACCCTCAGGAGCAATAAATACTCTTAATCTGTTTATTATTAAAATTAATAAATGTATTACTATCAATCAATAATATTAATTCGCCCATTATGAACCCATTTTCCTCACCAGCGTCCTGAGAGAACTCCAGTGACTCCAGCCTGCTCCAAGCAGTGACTCCAAGCAGTGTTTATCCTATATACACTATATGTCCAAAAGAAACAGTGAGTGAGCAGGTGTCCCAATACTTTTGTCAAATAATTTTAATCTTAATTCTAATTTTTATTAATTTATGACAAACATATTAAAAAAATACTATATTTAATGGACGGCTGCGGTAGCGTGTAGCTGCTCCAACCAGTGACTGTGTTTATCCTATATACACTATATGTCCAAAAGTTTGTGGACGCCCTTCTAATGAATGCATTCGGCTACTTTTAAGTTGTGTTTTTTTCCCCACTGCTGCAAGGATTTGATTGCTTTTAGCGATTGCCAGAGCGTTCGTGAGATCAAGATGTTGGATGATGATCACCACCCCACCTCATGCCCAACTAACTAACTCATCCCAAAAGTACCACAATGCTGGGGGGCTTTATACCCCTCTATAGCCCATGCCTGGCATTTGGCACGGTGCCTACGGGTTCATGTTTACTATCTGCTCCAGAGCGTCCTAATCTATCGGCAGTACTTCTTTGTCTACAGGGACTAGACAAGCTGTGAATGTGTGCATTTGCACATCTGTGTCAGTGTCGACAACGGGTGCACCCTAAAGTAGCTGAAGGCATTCATTAGACATTAGAAGCAGTGTCCACAAACATTTGGCCATAGTGTAGAAGTCACTTTTTCATAACCTGCACATTACAAAAGAAGCCTTTGATCAACAATACAACAGGTACAACAGGTGTGGTAGCTTAGACCCTAGACCACCACAGTCTAGACCCTCACACTGCAGTGCTCACTATTAAGGCCTGTGGTGCCGTTCGGGTTGACTCCAGTGCTGTTTCTGCTCGGTGGAGAGGAGCCGGGGATGGAATGAATGGATCATTTCTGTGAGTGCGACTAAAATTCAACACCTTCCTCGGGGGGCTGTATGAACCCAAGCCAAACTGTGTGTGTTGAATTTAAAAGAAGTGTGTGTTTCTGAGCCCTAGACAAATGAGCTTGAATGGCTCTGATTATTGTAAACCAAGCCCTCCTGGCTCTGAACGAGCATCATGGGAGAGAAAGAGGGGTCACAGAGGGGAGGGATTTCCTCGGATGGCCTGTTGTAAAACCACAGGCCGGCCTTTGATTTTGTGGATGCAGGACAAGACAGGACCAGCTTGCTTTGCCATGCCAGGAACACAGATTCCAGCTACAGATGGGGACTCTTATTATATATTAATAGCATTTAGCTGAGGCTCTTATCAATTAACAATACCAATACGTCAATATATCATAGTATTCTCAAGAACACAGTATTGATTATTAATTAACTGTACATGTAAAGATTGGTTGCAGACAATGGTTAATTGAGTGTTGTGTTGAAGCTCCAATGTTCCCAGCCAACATGCCGATGTGGGGCTCCTGTGTGGAACCGGGGCTAGGTGAGTTCCAGGTGGGTTCCAGGTGGGCATGGACTTTGATTGGGTTTGTACATACTTTCTTACTGGGACCCAGTCGTGCTTCCCAAATGGGTCCCATCGTTACAGCCCAGCTTAATCTCACTCGAGTCCCATCTAGGCCCCATGTGCAGTGTTTAATCCAAATAATCCAGATGTAGCCCATGCTTAGCCCACCCTGGACCCATCTCTGACCCTGGAGGATGTCCACATGTGGGCCGACATGCAGCCTTAACCTTAGAAGTCCTGCCCAAGGATTCGACTCTAGTCTGCTACAAGGAAGGTGGTGTTGTTATCCACTCCACTACACCCACCGCTGCACCAACAGTGTGCTGTGCTGTCAACATAGCCTAATGTTAATGGCACCCAAACACCGAAATACATCTCATTTCAGTCCACTGTCATGTTTTAAAAGGCCAATCGAGAGCCCTGATTGGTTTAAAATCGGACATAGAGGCTCTGTAGGACACAACACCCCTGCTACAACGTTCAGAGGAGGTGTTTGCCATGCTTATGTGTTAACCCAGCAAACCTAGTGTCAGGCCTTGGTTTTGGCCTTGGTTTGAGTAGAGTGCCACAACACAGCCGGGTCTGCTCACCCTCACCCTCAGAGTATGAGCTCTGGGGTCGTATTGACCTTGAACCTTGGGAATTTGTGTGGCCGTTCCTGGATTGACGGGAACGGACTTTGGTCGACTGTTTCTAGGAAGCCGGGTCGCATGTGTTTGTAGTGAATGTGAAGTATTAGCTAGTTTATGGCTGCCACTCACTCGGATCTGCTTCCTTTGAACACGGCAAACTCTGTGTGTGTGTGTGTGTGTGTGTGTGTGTGTCTTATAAACTTGTTCAACCTCTTTTGCTAGCTTGTCACCCACACCCAAGTATCCTCCTGCTAAGATAATCTGGTCTGAATGCATTATGTGCAGATTGGATCCTCTGTTGAAAATCTAAAGCTGATTTGGGATCAGGTTCTGACGGTGAGGTGCAGTGCGGTGTGGTGCGTGTCGTGGCCAGCTGTTGTAGCATTGCCTTTGCCCAGTTGCAGTGGCTCTGGACCGGTGCCTCAGGTAGTACAGAGAAACAGCTGAAGAGCGCAGGAGAGCAGGACATTTAAGGTGTGTGTTTTTAGCATTGCACCTCGAAAAATAGACGTTGCCTTGGCAGCACAGTGAGCGTGACCCCTGCCCCCCTCATACCCTGCTGCTCCGTTCACAATTCGGTGACTTTACAGGCCTTTGAGAGAATGTAAACACGCTCTTCTGCACTCAGTGAGGTGTGTTTTTAAACACTGCTTTTGCCCGTGTCTATTTTTAGAGTCAGCATTAGGCCGTGGCCAGGGTTGTGTTTAGTTGTGAATTATGAGTTATGGGTGACGCGTCCTTTTGAATCCACAGGTCCTTCACCCTCAGTCCTGAGACTCCTCGCAGTCTTTGGTTCTTAGCCTAGTGGAGTTTGAGAGTCTTTAGCCCTTATTGTTGAGAGTATTGAGCCATCAGAGTTTGTGAGACTTCATCACTCAGAGTTTAGAAGGCTTCGGTCCACAGAGTTTGAGAGTCTTAGGAGTTTAGCAAGCTTTGGCACCCAGTTTAGAGAGTTTAGGAGTCTTTGACATTCAAGGGTTTAAGAGTTTATTGGCTTTCAGAGTTTGAGAGTCTTTGGACCTCAGAGTTTGAGAGTATACTGGCTCTCAGAGTTTAGGAGGCTTTGGCCCTTGGAGTTTAGGAGGCTTTGACATTCAAGGGTTTAGGAGGTGTTGGCTTTCAGAGTTTGAGAGTCTTCGGACCTCAGAGTTTAGGACTTTATTGGCTCTCAGAGTTTGAGAGTATACTAGCTCTCAGAGTTTAGGAGGCTTTGGCCCTTGGAGTTTAGGAGTCTTTGACATTCAAGGGTTTATGATGTGGCTTTCAGAGTTTGAGAGTCTTCGGGACTCAGAGTTTAGGAAGATTTGGCAGCCAGAGTTTGAGAGTCTTTGGCCCTCAGAGTTTGAGAGTTTATTGGCTTTCAGAGTTTGAGAGTCTTTGGACCTCAGAGTTTGAGAGTTTATTGGCTCTCCAAGTTTAGGACACTTTGGCTCTCAGGGTTTAGGAGGCTTTGGCCCTTGTAGTTTAGGAGTCTTTGGCATTTAAGGGTTTAGGAGGAGTTGGCTTTCAGTTTGAGAGTCTTTGGGCCTCAGAGTTTAGAAGTTTATTGGCTCTCAGAGTTTAAGAGTCTTTGGGCCTCAGAGTTTGAGAGTTTATTGGCTCTCCAAGTTTAGGAAGCTTTGGCTCTCAGGGTATAGGAGGCTTTGGCCCTTGGAGTTTAGGAGTTGGGGGAGTTGGCTTTTGGAGTTTGAGAGTATTTGGGCCACAGGGTTTGAGAGTTTATTAGCTCTCAGAGTTTAGGAGGCTTTAGCCTTCAGAGTTGGAGAGTCTTTCTCCTTCAGACTTTGGAAGGCTTTGGCTCTTGAAAGTTCAGGAGGCTTTGGCCTTCATAGTTTGGAAGTCTTTGCCTCTCAGAGTTTAGGAAGCTTATAGTCTTTGCTCCTTAGAATTTGTAAACCTTTGGGTTTCAGGGTTTAGGAGGTTTTTCGCCATGGTGAACCCCAGGAGCTAATGGGTGCGTGAGGTAGAAGCATGAAGTATGTCATGAGGCGAGGGGAGTTGTGTTGAAGGCTAGCAAACGACTGCAGCAAATCCTTGAGCGGTGTGTTGAACCTGAGATGCTTAGAACTGCAAGCGACTGAGTCATGAGTGGGCATACAGGTCAAGCAGCTGAAGATCAGACATTCCAGCATCAGTCAGTCACGTAACTGCTCTGCTTTTTCTTGGGCGTTTGAGGTTTAATGCATGGTCAGTGAGATATTGCTCCATTTCGATGCGGAAAAGATGTCGGTTGTGGGATGTGCGATGTCACAGCTGGACGTTAGCCCGGCAAGTTCTCACAACACAGATCAGGGTTCAGGTTCAGATGGATTTTCAGCGCTCGTTACTTACTCGTTAGGCTTGTCAGAACACACACAAAGCATTCGCGAGGAATATGTGAAGTGCACAATGCACACAGCCACAGTGAACATTCCTGTGGGTTGTTTGTGCCCTCCTTTGACATGTAGGTTATTTTTAACCGAGGGTACTTGATTATAATGCTGCAAGTATACTGCTGAATGCAATCCATTAATTTGCGGCCTTCCGCGATTAGCTGCCCTAATCACAGAGGCCGGAGTCACGACTTGGATTACACTGTGCAGCGCTACCACGGATTACGCTGTAATTATGAGGGATGTGAGTTCATATCAGACCTTTCTCCAGTTTCTACGTTTTCTTCCAGTCTAGACGTTCTCGGCTTGTCTTACTTCATGTTTCTGTGTCTGTCACCTCTCACCCAGTCAGTTCAGACTGCCTCTGAAGCCTGGTCGTGGCTTTGAGTGTCGGTGTACCAGCAGTCGGTTGAGTTTAACATCCCAAGGATTGTCCAAGTACTGGAGTACAGGGACCTACTTTCTTTTCCAGTGTCTTATTCTAGATTACAGCAGCACCAGAGCCGATACAGACACCTTGACTTCCTTGATTCCTAAATGATCTTTTTTTTGTTACCTTCTTTTAAATTTCAAACCAAAAGTCCATCAGTTAACTGGAAGGAATTGTGGAACCTTTTTGTGCTTTACAGAACCACAAAACAACTGTTTTATACTTTTACATTTTTTAATTCAGTTGTAATTTATCTTATACCACAATGTATCTTTGAATGGACCAATAGAAATGCTCTAGAATTTGTCCTCCAGTCACTGATACTCACCGTGGGTGTGTTGTCGTGTCCCAGAGGCTACCTTTTTTCCTTAGGTCTAGATGTATATCTGATGTAATGGTTGACTGCTTGGCCTTGTGTTGTAGGCTGTAAGAGCAAGTTACCAGTTGCTGTGTTGCTGAGTGTGACCCTGTGATGACAGTGTGCAATCATGTTTAGCAGATGGTTAATAATATGTGCTGTTATGGTTATGGAGTTAACTCAAGGTCTTTATAAGCAGTTGTTAAACCATGTTTAGTACCCTAAATACCAGGGATGCACCAATACCACATTTCCTTTCCGATACCAGATTTTTTATTCGATGGCTGTAAATCCTGATACTCCTTGAAGAGGAACAGCATGTACTGGTTGAGTAACTGCACATTTGAAAAGTTTCAGAGCTATGAAACAACACAAATGGCATAATTTTGCTAAGCTCCATAAAACAGAAAAATCCATAAAAAAGAAAATTCACATTTCATATCAAGTACACATCTCTATTGTAAAAAGATACATAACTTCGGTGTGTGGCCTTAAAACAAGCTGCTTAAAATCCACGTTTTAGAACAAAAAAACACCACATGGAAAGAAAAAGTGCTGAAAGTTCATTAAATTAATGGGAATAACTATGGTTCTAAGGTTCATTAAATTAATTTAAGTTTAATGGTAATAACTGTTTAGCGACTTACAAAAGTGCTTCACTGTTTACTCAAGAAGAACCTCAGCTAGTTTAAATAGACAAAAAATTCAAAGATCCTCTAATCTTAGACTCTACTAAACACAAGTCAATATGGAAACCATAGCACTCTTCTCTTCGCCTGAGTACTCTCAGAAAAGGAGGGTCTTCAGTCTGGGTTTGAAGACAGCGAGCGTTGGACTCTGCTGTTTGGACTCCCAGGGGAAGCTCGTTCCACCACTTCGGTGCAGGACAGTAAAAAGCCTGGACGCTCGACTTCCATGGATTTTGAGGGATGGCGGGTCGAGCCGAGCCGTACTTGAAGCTAGAAGGGCTCTTGGTGTAGATCGGCTTTTGACCATCGCCATCAAGTACGGAGGGGCTGGCTGGTCTGTTCTTGGCTTTGTAGGCCAGCGTCAGGGTTCTGAATCTGATGCGGGCAGCAGCTACAGGAAGCTACAGTGAAGAGAACTCAGCAGTGGAGAGACATGGCTGAATTTAAGAACGTAATAAAGGATGCAATCCAAATTTTTCTATGTTAAAAACAAAGTATGACGTCAGTAAGTTTTATGGTATCGGTGCTCTCTATTGACGTTAGGTGGCAGTATCGGCGCAGATAACGATACAGTATCAGTATCGGTGCAACACTATTAAACACATTAAGCTTAAACTGTATTTGTTCGATACACCTTAACGTAAGTGAACCGATTTGGGCTTTTTACATTAAAGGTTAATATATAAACCATTATTTACATTTTTGTCAAAATAAAAAGATTTCAAATATTTTTTTTGAGTAAGATTAATCGCTTAGATAAAAAACAATAATGATAGTGGTGCCCTTTATTAGTCCCACAGTGGGGAAATTCTCAGTGTCACAGCAGAAAGGGATAGCAAGACACTCAGGACCCATTGCTGCTAATAGTTTGGATGAGGTTTGAGGAATCCGAGTGTTTAGAAAGCTTTGAAATTTGCATCAGCAGCATTTTCTAACGACGGTTGTGAACAAGCCTTAGCTCCAACAGTCTAATTAAGGTCTGATGCCTTGGTCGAAGTTATCTGAGTGCTCAGAACTTTTGCTCTGTGCTCATATAAGAATCATCTTTGGGCTACGATCCTTTCGAGAGACCCATGTTTGTTCCTTTCGAGATGAAACTGGTCGAAAGATTTTCAGCTGGACAGTGAAGTGTCAAAGCAGCATTGTGCGCCAGCTCTTCTTCTTCGGAAGTCGCTTGGGACGCTGCGGTGTGTGTGTGTGTGTGTGTGTGGCGATGTTGCAGTGTGATGCAGGGCAGTGCAGGGGTTTGTGCTGCAGCAGGCTTGTTCTCCCAGCTGAGACTTTAGAGGACTGGTGGAGGACACTTTCCCCCTGAGTGTGCTTGGGCTGCTGCCATACCTGGAGACGGCGAAGACACAGCGTTCTGTCTGCAGTTCTGCTCCACGCAGGCTTCTGAACGGGGGACAGGTCCAGCGAGGACTGTTTACAGTCTCTAGTTATGGATTAATGAAAGGTAAGCTTGCCAGTTAACCTGAGGTCACAGATGGTGGAGAATATTTCTTAGGGCAGGAATCTCTTCCAGGTCCCTGGAGGGCCACAGCACTGCACTCCTCCGTCTCCTGCTCCGTCTGACTACTCCAGATTTATTATTGGAAAAACTGGCCCCCTGGATATCCAGGAGAAGCTTTACCTAGCCACCTGTAGCCTTAGCTCACAGGTACACTGACCACACTGGCCAGGTCTGATCTCAGATCAGATTTGTGATGCACGTCTTTTTTCACCTCCCAGTTTGGCACTGCCGGTTAACCCACCCGCTTGTAGCTCCTGACAGGAGGCCAAGGACTCAACAAGCGCAGTCCAGTGGTCATTCGCATGCCGTCACTGCGCGGCCGAGCTGCGCTGCTGCTCTGCAATCGCTCGCGCGACAGCGTTTCTGTTTTCCGAGAAGTTTTATTTTTAGTTGAGCTCGCTTAGCGCTCAAGCTCCACGGTCAAGCTGAACAAGTCTCTCTCCATCACATCTCGAGAGAATGACGCAATGAACCCTGTCGCTTCCTGGGTTGCCTAGCAGCGGTCACCTGGTTCTTGAGGGACGGCCCTGCCTTTCGCTCCACGATCGCATGGCCCAATTATTCCCCAGAGCCGTTCCGTCTCACCTCCCCGGCCCCCTGCCATGCAGAGAGAGGTCAGAAAGCAGCAGCGCTCCAAAGTGTTGCACTATTTTAATCCTGGCTTGCGCGTCATTAGGATAATGCACCCTCAGGCACTCCAGCCAGCGCTCGGTGGCAGGTAAACGTTTTAAATAACCACCTACAAGACATCCCATTATTCCTGGGACCGACTTTTATTCCGCTGCTCAGCCTCTTTCCATGCTGCCTTTTCAGGGACAAAAGTATTGGGACACACCTCTGAATCATTGAATTTAGGTGTTTCATTCAACCCCATTCAGCCACAGGTGTGTCAAATCCAGCCCATAGCCCTGCAGTCAGCTGGTGAAATTTAGACCCTCCCTCCTAGATCTTCCTCCATCAGCTGTGAGTGGCGTTATTGTTGAACAGTGGAAGAGTTTAGGAGGAACAGCTCACAGAGAGCAGCTCAGTGTCCACCGAGTGTCTGTCAGACCACGTAAAGCTACAGAGCGGGGTCAGGGCCGAGTGCTGAGCTCAGAGCAGAGTGCAGAAAAGCCTCCAACTAACTCAGTAACTGCAGCAGAGCTCCAGATCTCCAGAGCCTAGAGCAAAGGGGGACCAGCTCCATATTAATACAGCCTATGGGTTTAGAATGGGATGTCATAAAGGCTCCTGTGGGTGTAATGTGTAGGTGTCCCAATACTTTTGTCCGTATATCGTTTATATAATATTAATAGTAATAGATTAAAATCTAGAAGCACTTGGCACTTGCATGCTCAGCCTGAATGGTAATCGAGGAGCAGTGTGGAATATGAAAGCTAAGAAATGTAAGATAACCATGAAGATGCAAGTGATGGAGAAGAAGCAACAGCCTGAACATTTTGAATTCCCAAAGCAGTCCGTCAGCAGTTCTGTAATATCCTCAGCAGTTATTCTATTTATTTATTTATTTTAACTCCCAGATCTTCAAGAAGGCCTGCTTCTGCTGTGCTGGTATTTGGGTACTGTCATATATAACACGCCAATTGTTCCTTATTCGAGCCATCTGGGTCTGGATGGCTCGGCTGAGTCATCCAGTCCACCAGCTGACCGCAGGAGCGGCTGCAGCCTTTCCTGCTACGTCAGAGCCTGTCATCGAATATCAAGCAGGACGCGAGCGGGGCGCTGATTGTGAACGTGGACGTTGCTGTTCCTCTCAGCCTTTTCTTTTCTCAGCTTCGTCAGAGTGTCAATCTCTGACCTCGAACCGGAACAGTTTAGGCTTGATCGGGATTCTTTAGGAAACGCCTGTAGGACGTTTCATCGTAAACAGCACAGCATGTGTGTAGATTCCCCTCGTTCTCTATTTTTAGCTTTCTTTAGCTGCCCTAGTTAGCCATTGCTATCACTGCCTAGGTAACTAGCATGTTAGCTTGTAACCTTAAAACAAACCCAGAAGAAACTCTGAAGACTCCAAACCGCATTGGGATTAAAATAGCCGGTACCCGATACATAGAAACATGGCTGGATCGACTGGATCGGATCGGGACGTCCCGCATTGGAACCGGATCATCAGTGTTATTCACTTCCCCGGTCAGTCCGTTATTTTGCCCGCTGCGTTTTCACTAATGGAAATATATATATATATATATATATATATGTTTGGTCATAAATATCGCAGGTCAGATATTGTGGACGTCGACCAGCCCCAGCGACTTGCATGCCGGCCGGCTAGCTGGTGTTGAAGCTCGCCCCAGATGGCCCGTCCCGTTTAAGAGCATTAAATGCTGATCAGAGATGGGCTCTGGCACTCAGCCAGAGTGACCCACTGCAGAGAGAGAGAGAGAAAGAGAGAGAGGGCGAGAGGAAGAGGAAGAGGAAGAGGAAGGAAAAGAGAGAAGGGCTTATAGGTCTCCATTAAATCAGTGCTGAGGCTTAAAGTGCAGCACTGGCCCACTCAGGCCAGCGTGGTGCTTTCCAGGAATGGACACACACACACACACACACACACATATACACACACACACACACACACACTGCTGGAGATCTGATCCTAAAGCTTTCAAGTTTGCCAAAAAGGTTCTCACTCCAGTCCTGACTCCTGAACTGTCTGGACTAGTAGACAAACAGGGTGGGACAAACAGGGTGGGACAAACAGGGTGGGACCCCCCCGTGGTTCATGTAGGTTAAGGGCTAAGTAACAGATGCTGTCTTCAGATATCCTATAGTTAGCTAATGCTAACTGAAGCTAACCAGTGCAGCACAAAGTTTCATACTCTATCATTGTGTTGTGACTAGCTTGCTAGCTTGGTGCTCACGTCACATCATCAGCTGTAGCGTTACATTGTTAGATTAGCTTTTGCGCTAATCTAATGCTAGCAGGCTAAGGAGTTAACAACGGGTGCACATTTGAAAGAATAGCCAAAATAAGCCTTGTAGTCTTTTCTGGTTCATTTTGGAAAAGGTTCGAGGAACGGATGTTGCTAATGTTAGCTAATGCAATCGCTCTTCAGTGATTAGCCTGTTAGCTTGTGACCAGTATGCTATTTTGGGCCCAAAAATTAGCTGTAGTAAAGATTGTTAGATTATTTTTTGGTTGGAAACAAAGCAAAGGCAAACAACCACAAAAAAAATTAGCAAATTAGCAACGAAGAGAGGCGAACATTGGAGCCGAATGTGCAAAATCTCAAAAAAAAGTCTTTTAGTCTTTTAGGTTAATTTCAGAAAAGGTTGGAGGTACAGATGCTGTCGCTAGAGCTAACGAAAACAGAGCTGCGTTCCATATAGTATCATTGTATTTTGACTAGCTAGCATTTTAGCTTGTGGCTAGTGTGCTGTCTTGGCCTTAAGAATTAGCCGTAGCTTTAAATTGTTCGATAAAACAGCAAAGATAAACAAAGACAAACAACTTGAGCTAACAAAGAGTTAGCCACCTTAGCAACAAATAGAGGTGATACATATACAGTTAAGATATATAAAAGGACTTATAGTTCTTTATATAGTTAATATATAATATCATTTATATACTTAATATAGTTTTTTCGAGTTAATTTCCGAAAAACTTGGAGGAACAGATGCAGAGTAGCGAAAACAGAGCTGCGGTTTAGCTATATTGTATCATGATGTTTTGACTAGCTAGCATTTTAGCTTGTGGCTAGTGTGGTATCTTGGGCTCAAAAATTAGCCGTAGCTTTAAATTGTTAGATAAAACAACAAAGACAAACAACAATTTTAGCAACAAAGAGAGGTGATACATATACATTTAATAAATATAACCTTTTTAGTCTTTTCGGGTTAATTTCCGAAAAACTTGGAGCAGAGTAGCGAAAACAGCTAGCTAGCATTTTAGCTTATGACTGGTGTGTTTTGTCTTAGGGGCTCAAATAATAGCTGTACCGTTAGATTGTTAGCTAACGCAAAAAATAAAAATAAATAAATAATCAAACAATTTAACGCATCAGCTCAATTTTGGGCCCAAGATAGCACACTTGTCACAAGCTAAGCATTAGCTTGTAGCTAACACATAGCATTAGCTAACTAGCTAGCATTAGTCACTCAAACCTTTTCCAAAATGGAAAAACAACAAAGACAAATGAACGCTTGTGCTAGTAGGCTAAAGAAATAGCGAAATTAGCAACAAACAGAGGTGAACATTTGTTAGCATGTAGCTAGTTTGTTTTTAAATTATCATTATTATTATTATTATTATTATTATTCGGAAACACTCAAGTAAGGGTATTTTGGTCTGAACCGGTTTGTGTAGGATAAGGCTTGAGGATGCCGTAGTTAGCTAATGCTATCACTAATATTAAAGACTGTAGCATTGTGTCGTGACTAGCTTGTTAGCTTGTGGCTAGTGTGTTTTCCCTGAGCCCTGAGCACCTTCAAATCTGATTCTACTGATCAGATTGTTTTGCTCAGCTGTGGAAAATCAGATTCAGGCTGAAGAATCAAATTTGTGGTGCTTCAGCGCTGTAATGCTGTAATGTTGTAACCGGGAACTGCTGGACCAAGAAACGATCTTGCCATCACCTTCGAGAACTCACTGGTCACTCCCTCTACTGAAGCCTGAAGCCTTGGTGTAGTGATGGATGATCAGTTATCGTTCTCAAGTAACTCAGTCCTGCAGATTTCTTCTGTACAACATCCGGAGAATTCGACCCTTCCTCTCTAGAGAGTCGCCCAGGTGCTCGTTCAGTCTCTCGTCACTTCCAGACTTGACTACTGCTGGTCTCCCTCTGCGCACCATCAGGCCCCTGCAACTCATCCAGAATGCAGCGGCACGGGTCGTCTTCAATGTCCCAAAATTTAGCCATGTCACTCCACTGCTGCGTTCTCTCCACTGCCTTCCAGTAGCTGCTGCCCAGGTCATCAGATTCAGAACCCTGACGCTGGCCTACAAAGCCAAGACTGGACCAGCCCCTCCGTATCTGATGGCAGTGGTCGAAAGCCGATCCGTACTTGGACGAATAGTTCTACGGACGCCTTATTGTATTGTGTTTAGTAATGTCTAAGCTTGGAGGTATCTTTTGAATTATTAGTCTATTCTAACTAGCAAAGGTTTTTCTTGGGTAAATAGCAAAGCACTTTGTAAGTCGCTCTGGATAAGAGCGTCTGCTAAATGCCGTAAATGTAAATGTAAATGTGAACACATTAAATACATAGAGCGCCAGGCAGTAGCTCGTCAAGAGCCTGGTGGCTGGAGTCGGGCTGCGTGAACAAACAGCTGAGTTCTGAGCCGTAAAACATGGTGTTCATTTGAACAGAGGCTGTTTTGAGGTTTGCCTACTTTGCTTGCATCATAGCTTGTTGTGCCTTGCTTCGTAGGGAGGTCAGAGAGGTCCGAGGACGGTTGCTGAGTGAGTAAACACTCACATCATGAGAGATATTTGGATAATTATGGACACGGCTTAGGGGAGATATAATGGAAACACTCAAACATAGCCATCACTTTTCTTCATGTTTTGCCCACCTTAATGCTGTGTTTATGAGCGCCGCTGGTGTCAGTGTTATGTTTTTATTTAATATCAGGGTTAACTCACTTACTAATGCACCCAGCATCCTGTTACTGGACTAGTATAATAGGGATACTATTGGGATCTTAGTTTGTGGACACCCCTTCTAATAAATGCTGCTTCTAATTTCAGCTACTTCAAGTTGCACCCATTGCTGATGCAGATGTGCACATGCACACACACACACACACAGCTGGTGTAATCCCTGTAGAGAAGTACTGCTAATATAATAGGACTCTCTGGAGCAGGTAAACATGAACCTGTTGGCACCATGCTGCCTAAAACCAGGGGTGGGCTAGAGGGGGTATAAAGCCCCACAGCAGCAGTGAGCTGTGGAGCAGTGGAAGAACTGTGTTCTCTGGAATGATGGTGATGGTGCTCCATCCAGTACTTTTGGGATGAGTTGGGGGATGAGCTCCCTAATGCTTTTGTCGCTGAGTGCAATCAAATCCTCACAGAAAGCCTTCGTCCCTGGCCAGTAGAGACAGCTACTGCAACACAATTCAGTACCCTTGATTTCGGAAGAAATAGTGAACGAGCAGGTGTCCCAATACTTTTGTCCATTTATTGTATTTGATATTAGGCAACGGGTGAACCGTCAGATCTGGAAGGTGATGTCAGCAAAACCTGGCTAGACGGGATGGCTAGACGACTGGATCAGAACCGTTCCCGGTATGCAGTGGTCAGTACCTACCTGTACCTACCAGCTCTTGTTGAGGTAATGCCTCGAATGGTCAGAGCTGTTTCGGCGTAACGGGGGGGTGGGGGGTGGCTACACAGTATTCGCCAGGTGGTTTTAATGTTATGGCTGATTGGTCTATGCACCAGTGTACCTCATACCTCACCCTGCCTATGGCTGTATTCCATTTAAGGTAATGTTGCCACAGTGTGCCGCCCGCCATCCTGGGTCAGTATAGCGGACAATGGCACATTCAGCTGAAGAGAGCTGCTGATGTTGTCTCGTCCACCAGTGACGACGTAGTGTTTGTGTCAGTGAGTAGCTATTTGTGGCTCTCAGGAAACCTTCAAACGTGAGGTTAATGGACAGTGGGTCAGTGGCAGGAACTGCTCTCTAACGTGGGCAGGAAGTGTTGCGATGGAGCCGACGTGGGGGCCGTGCAGGCTTCCTCTGAGTGTAGTGGCAGGCTGTGGCCAGCAGGTGAGGCCAGAGCACACGGTGGGAGAGGAAACGGCCGCTCCTCCAGCTCCACAGCTCTGCCCGCGAGGTCCTTCCACGGTCGGCCTCATCAAAGCAGCCGTTAATAAGCTCTCCGTGGTTAATGTAATCACGCTGCTACGTGTGTGGTGGATGTTGGTGATGTGACATGCTGATCATTTTATGTAAATAAGCCAAAGTGCCGCTGCCGTGCTCCGACAGCACGCTCACTTCAGCTCTTGTTATGGAGCTGATTAGTTGGATCAGGTGTGTTGCAGCACTTGGGGTCACTTTTGGGACCCCCTGCCCTACACGTTGTAGTGTTTTCCCTGCTCCCTACACACCTGATCAAGCTGATCAGCTAATTAAGGTTGAAGGTGGTGTGTTAGAGCAGGAAAACACTACACCTGAGGTCCTCCAGGACCAGGGTTGGAAACCACAGCCCTGAAACACCTACAGAAACTAATTGGATGGTTGTTTGTGGAACCAGTTTTGTAAATGAGATGTTTTGAGTGTGAGGAACCCTTTTTTTTCTTCAAAAGTTTAAAGAACTTCCATATAACGTTTAGTTATAGGTTTACAGGATCTCCACATTATCCATTATTATAATGGTTCTAGGAAGACTCCTCAGACTGGTAGAATACATTACATTATGAGAACCTTCTCCAACTGCTGCTCAGAGACCCCCAGATGGTCCAAATGTCAGTCCAGCCCAACTAAACAACACATACTGCAAGCATGGAGCAAAATGTGCCCCATCCGAGAATTCCCGAGGGCTGTTTTGAGAACTACTACTGCTTTAGGGTACTGAAGGTTGTTCTTCGGCAGCAGGGACGCAGAATTCTGCTCCTAGTTCCATGTCTTTTATGAATGACTGCATTTAGGTTAAGAAGAGCATCGCATTGAACCAGGATCCCTTTGTCGTCAGCAGGTGGCAAGGGCTTTTGGCAGTCTGTCGGGCCGCGTGGGTAATGTAGTGTCCTGCTGCATGTGCGGTTGCTGTTGGGCAGCGTGGGGGATTGGAGTGCGGCAGTTTCTCCCCGTCTCCGCAGACCAGAGGCTGCATGAGTCATCCCATTAACAGCTCGGTGCCTGCTACCCTCTCGCTCAGAGATACAGCGTTTCACACCTCAGACACTAGCCTAGAGATACCCACCCCCCACAACCACCTGTGTGTACACACACACGCACACACACACACATACATACACACACACTCACTATCTGTCTGTAAGTGTCCTGACCTCCATTCTAATTAGTGAATTCAGCTGCATTAGGGTGCACCCATTGCTGACACAGGTTTTCAGTTGTGCATACACAGCTCGTATCGTATCTCTTTAGAGAAGCATTGACCACTAGAATGGGACTCTCAGGAGCAGCTGCACATCAGCCTAAGGTCACTCTGCCCAGTACCAGGCAGGACATGCAGTCAAGTATTTGGACCTTTTTTTTAATTGGTTTGTCAAATTCTTCCCCTTTTTGTCTCAATTTGGTCCAGCCGGTTAACCCACCCCTTCGTAGCTCCCCCTAGCACTAGCAACGCTCCCGACACTCCGTCTCCACCCTGACTACCCACCCGGACAGAGCACTAATGGTACAACCCCCAGGCCATAGGGGTAGCCACTCTGAGCCCCATGCATGCTTTTGCAATAACAGTGCCTCCACCATGTTTGGCAGATGACGTGGTATTGCTTCGGGTGAACTTCAAACTGTGTAGTGTTTTTCTGAAATCACAGATGTTCAGAGTCTTTCTGTAGTTTAATAAATAATTACCAGATATTGTTATTGATCTAGTCATGCTGAATATTTATTAATTACGTTTTTTTGTCCTGTTTGTAGCCTTTTGGCAGTGAAGTTGGTCTGTGTGGCAATCAAAGCCTGGCTCTTCTGACATCTCCAGCCATGGCTGACAGTGAGGACCCACTGTAGACCAGCAGCCTCCAGCGCCGAGCCCCCTCCACCAGGTGGAAACACACACTCTCACACACACACTCGCCATCTGCAGCTGCCAGTGCGCAACGCCCGCTGAAAGCCAGGAGGAAGGATCAGTGAGCTGTCTGTCCATGAATTCATCCAACACACCAGGTAAGGCTCTCCCAGCTATTCTCTAACAGCTGCTGATGGAAACGATGAGCGTTCAGGAGCTTGTGTTTCTGACCATTATAGACACTGCCTGACAAAAGCTTGGAAGCATTCAGCTTTTCAAAAGATTTTGCTACAAAGGAGCCGGGTTTCTTTGCTTGTTTACAGTAGTTTTACATATTGACCTTGTCTTATTTGACGTTGTCCCGTTTAACGTTTATCGTTGTCCCGATTCAGATCTGCCCACAGAGTAGTGGATGAGCTGCATGTCCACGTTGGCCACAGTAATATGGTGCTGTCAGTGGGCGACAGTATTTGCTCTGACTCGCTAAAAAAAAAGAAGCTCCAAGCTTCCAAGTTTTGGCTCTAAGTTGTTCCCATTTTCTCCCCAATTTGGTTTTCCAATTACCCAACCCATACATACAACGCTCCCGACACACTCTTCCTCCTCCGACACATGTGCATCCAGCCGTTGCCCTTTTTCCAATCACTGGGCATCCAACGCGGTCTGAGGAAAGCGCCATGTACCCGGCTCTGACGCGTCGGCCAGCAGACACTAATGCCGGCCAGCATTGCTCTGGAGTGATGTTGGTAGAAAGTGCCATCTACCCGTCCTAAAGACAGCAAGGCCAATTGTGCTCCCTTGGGGCCCTGGCAGGCAGTGGCTAGCAGCATGACCGGGAGCTCCAAGCTGCCTTTGTTTGTTTGGCAGCATTTTGGTTTCCAACCAAGTGAATCAGCTCACAAATGCAGAACACAAGAGGAGCTATAGAGAAAAATAGATGGGCTTGTTCGGAAGTAGGGTGCCAGCACACTAATTTGGCTGTGAAGGCCACTTTCACGTGCCTTCTGCATGCCGTATTACACTGTGACATTGCTGCTATAATAATGACATTAGCGACAATTAGAAAAGAAGAGGTTTATGGTTGGCTCTCTGAGCCTTCACTCTCCCAGCACTAGTAGCATCACGTGATGAGGAGAATTGGGAACAAACCTTCAAATGCCCCCCTCCCAAAATCAATATTATTATAGAGAAGGAAAAAAAAAACATTAAATCTGGACATCTATTGTCATGGTCGTGAGGGTCTAATCAGCCTAAAGACATTGTCAATCATCTCAGACATCCAATGAATGGCACAGCCGTCTAATTGTTGGCCTCTGGGTGGGTAGGCTGGCCCTTTGTCTCCTCCTATTAAACACTGACCGATCAGAACTGGCAGTTAGTGTTCTCCTCCAAGCGTGTTGAGCTGCACAGTGGCACTGCATTAGCGCCAATTAAAAAACAAGTGGTTTCCTGGCTCTGTGAGTCTCAAAAAGAAGCTACATGCTAGCCTTCAGTCCCCCAGTATCATTGGTATCACCCAAGGTAAGGAGAATTGGTGAAAAAGACCCCCCACAGCTCAATATATTATTCACGCCACACGACACAGGATAATGTGGTAAGATAATCGGGACATCTTTTGTTGAAACTTAGCCTGATTGTCCTTTAGTGTGTCTCTTTCCCAACACCAAGATTATCATCTTCAACTCGGATATCTGATTACATTGCCATGTCGCTGGTCCTATTTCTGACCAGCCGTGTAATTTCCTCATTGTTGCCATGTAGCATTAGTATTGTGGAGATATTTTTAGAGCCTCTGTGTGTTTGATTGACTGTTATTTCTGCTTGAATGAATGAGGTTCGGGGATGACAGATTGGTTAGAAAATGCTAAGAAATTGTGTGTTTTTTTAGTCTCACTTTCATTTTCTCGATGCTAAAGATGACATACCCGTCTTTTACTGATTTATCTAGCGAGACTAGAGCGCCTCTGTTTTTCAGAACTGACGTCTTTCATCGCTGGCTGTTAAAAGGTGTCTGCTGAGGCCAAAAATAGTGAATGATGATTTCTCTTGAGGACTGCAGCGGTGGCAGTAAAGGGTAGTACTTCTCAACAGGTGACTAACCTGATATTTCCTCGCCTGTCTTCTTTCTCCTCGCTGTGCATCAGGTGTTCCTGGTCTCAGTCAGGAGAGTAATCTTCAGCTCACTTCTTTTCACAGAGTTGTTGGTCAGGGTCTCGGTGACCGGGTAGAGTCTTTCTTTGTGGTCTGTGGACAGATACTGATACAGGTACTCTGGCTGCTGACGGGCTTGTTGTTCGTCCACCTGATACTGATCACTGGTACTGATTTGTGTGTGTTTTTAGACCAAACTAAGATCCTAAAGGACCGCAGCAGGTCTTCAGGGCACCTTAGGAAGTCGATGCTCCTTAGGATCGCAACTAAAGATACCTTGTTTCTACAGTAGATGGTCATCAGATTCATGGTGTAGCATGAACAATATATACTAGTAAAGAAAACAAGTGGTTGGTTGGCTTTCTGAGTCTCAGAGGAAACATTCAATGTTTTTAATGAGAAAACATTAAATCTGGACATCTATTGTTATTGTTGTGAGGGTCTAATCGACCTAAAGACATTGTCAATCATCTCGAAATCATCCAAATACATCGCCATCTTTATTCAGGGTTCTCTGAATGGCACAGCCGTCTAATTGTTGGCCTCTGGGTGGGTAGGCTGGCCCAATTAATACTAGCGTTGGGAGATAACACAAATGTAGGTAATGATTATCGTCTACAGAACTACTGCGCTAAATGCTTTCACATTTAAGGCTTTGCCATTGGGTTATATATCATATATTATATATTATATATCATTACCAATAAACGATTGCCCTGTCGTCTAGACCTAAGATATAATAGTGCCGGTTTAAAAGAGTACTAAACAATAATACATATTTATCATGAACGTATCATGAACTTTTTCATAATCAGTATCTTGGACTTGGTTCCACACAGTTGAAGCTGGTGTGTGCAGCGTTCTGGCTCACCAGGATTCTTCCATTCTTGCCACGTGAACACTCAATTATATTCTCAAAGTCTGAGCCCTTTCCACAAGCCCCCAGGTTGCCAACTTGCCAGTTAAATGGAAATGGGCCGGTTGAGTATTCGTTTACTGGTTTAAATCTGCGACATGAGTTACGACATGTGCACATTCACACTGCAGACAATAATGTAGATCTAGATAGCATCTAATAGGGAAGCTTTGTGAGTGCCGATTTTTAGGCTTTTGTTCTTGTTGGATGCGCTGTGTTTTTTCCTGACTGTTTTATTCCTATTCCATTGTTTTCTTGTTCAAAATAAGAGTTTCGGACACTGTCGAAATACACATCTGAGAATTTTGGGCTTTTTTTTAGATGACCCTCTTTTTATGTCCAGTACGTGTAACAGCAGTAAAGCATCACATTATTAACAGAGAAGAGTGGATTAAACAACTGGAGTGACGGTCACTCAGGATCCAACAGGAAGGGGTTGACCAACTTTTTCATGATATGTACCACAGGTGGTCTTTAATGAGTGCGCTGAAATGACATAGTCTGACTGAATACTAATCAGGATCCTAGTTATCAATCAATCCGATGGGAAGTAAACATCCTCACCCCGGCCCTGGACTCTTTTCCAGACGCAGTGTGCATTCCTGCCTCTCCTCCTCACCCAGATCCACTCATTCATCTGCCCCCGCACTAAACACACACAGCCCCTCCTCTCAGTTGTCCCCTCCTATCTGCGCTGTTTATAATTGGAAGTGGTGATGGCCGCTCAGACCTTTATTAACCCCCCATCCCTCTAGTGACGTCTTTGAATGTCACTTGATGCCGTGGCAACCGTGTAACCCCTCTCCTCTCCGCCGCCGCCCCGAGGGCCGTCTGCTCATTGGGCCGCTCGTTCTGGCTGACGCCAGCTCATTGATTCTTACTCTGGACCTGTGTATGTGTGTGTGTGTGTGTGTGGGAGGGAGGGAGGGTTGACCATTGTGATTTTACAAGCGTGTCTGACATTTGGCTGGCGGTTTGTGGACGCTCAGAGAAAACCAAGAGTTTAGAAGGGCTGTCGACTGCAGGTGGTCAGTAGTTGAGGGTTTGTGTGAGTGACCGCCTTTGTTTTGTACCCTGAGTTTCCTGGAAGTGGAACTGCATGTCCATTTACTTTTGGTTCTGAACTCTGACACTGATCACTAATACAAACAAGGTTCTTCATGTACATCAGCTCAGTGTTGCAAGATGAGCGAGGATGAGGGGAGTGCATCACATGGTCACATGATCACCTCCGCGATCAACTGTCGCGGCCAAATGGTTGAGAGACGCCGGCTCTCGCGTGCCAACACCACTGTGACTTAAGTGGGGCCAGCAATGCCAAGCAATGCCAACCACTACCCATGCTGGCATGTCCACTGGCCAAGCTGTGAAACATCTCATGATGGAGGGCGGAGTGTGTGTTTCTTGGAAAGCAGTGTACATCTACATATTGCATGCTAGTCATCCAGAGGCTAATGAGCCTCCTCAAACACTCGCATCCTCACCTACACCCACCCACAAACCCACCAGGTGGGACTCTCGAGTCGATCTGTGGTTCTGAAGCTGCAGTGGTTCTCTTCTCCCGCCTAAGTGTGTGGGAGGGTTAATTAGCGGCCCGCCGCATGACTCAGGATGAATGAGAAAAGAGGCCGAGGTGCGTTTGGACATGCTGAGGACCCTTTTTTCTTCCGGGGACGCAAAGAACAGTCCAGCTCCCCTTGACCGCTGAGTTTAAACAAAGGAGCTGACCATTCACATTCAGGGTTTGGGTTTGAACTGAAGTACCTCCTCACACATGGTGGGTCAATGGGCCGTGCTAAGTTGCTCCTAGGTGTGAGTGAATGGGTGTGTATGGTAGCTTGATGATGTACTGGGGCTCTGTCCAGGGGGGATTCCTGCCTTGTGTAGGCTGGTTGATGGTGGGATGGATAAATTGACATATTTATGAGTAGGTTGGATTTTGGAGATACTGCTCGTGGTTCTGAGGGGTAGGTTAGATATTGGAGATACTGCTCTTGGTTCTGAGGGGTAGGTTGGATTTTGGAGATACTGCTCTTGGTTCTGAGGGGTAGGTTGGATTTTGGAGATACTGCTCATGGTTCTGAGGGGTAGGTTGGATTTTGGAGATACTGCTCATGGTTCTGAGGGGTAGGTTGGATTTTGGAGATACTGCTCATGGTTCTGAGGGATAGGTTAGATATTGGAGATACTGCTCATGGTTCTGATGGGTAGGTTGGATTTTGGAGATACAGCTCATGGTTCTGAGGGGTAGGTTGGATTTTGGAGATACTGCTCATGGTTCTGAGGGGTAGGTTGGATTTTGGAGATACTGCTCATGGTTCTGAGGGGTAGGTTGGATTTTGGAGATACTATTAATGGTTCTGAGGGGTAGGTTGGATTTTGGAGATACAGCTCATGGTTCTGAGGGATAGGTTAGATATTGGAGATACTGCCCATGGTTCTGAGGGGTAGGTTGGATATTGGAGATACTGCCCAGGGTTCTGAGGGGTAGGTTGGATTTTGGAGATACTGCTCATGGTTCTGAGGGGTAGGTTGGATTTTGGAGATACTGCTCATGGTTCTGAGGGGTAGGTTGGATTTTGGAGATACTGCTCATGGTTCTGAGGGGTAGGTTAGATATTGGAGATACTGCTCTTGGTTCTGAGGGGTAGGTTGGATTTTGGAGATACTGCTCTTGGTTCTGAGGGGTAGGTTGGATTTTGGAGATACTGCTCATGGTTCTGAGGGGTAGGTTGGATTTTGGAGATACTGCTCATGGTTCTGAGGGGTAGGTTGGATTTTGGAGATACTGCTCATGGTTCTGAGGGATAGGTTAGATATTGGAGATACTGCTCATGGTTCTGATGGGTAGGTTGGATTTTGGAGATACTGCTCATGGTTCTGAGGGATAGGTTAGATATTGGAGATACTGCTCATGGTTCTGATGGGTAGGTTGGATTTTGGAGATACAGCTCATGGTTCTGAGGGGTAGGTTGGATTTTGGAGATACTGCTCATGGTTCTGAGGGGTAGGTTGGATTTTGGAGATACTGCTCATGGTTCTGAGGGGTAGGTTGGATTTTGGAGATACTATTAATGGTTCTGAGGGGTAGGTTGGATTTTGGAGATACTGCTCATGGTTCTGAGGGGTAGGTTGGATTTTGGAGATACTGCTCATGGTTCTGAGGGGTAGGTTGGATTTTGGAGATACTATTAATGGTTCTGAGGGGTAGGTTGGATTTTGGAGATACAGCTCATGGTTCTGAGGGATAGGTTAGATATTGGAGATACTGCCCATGGTTCTGAGGGGTAGGTTGGATATTGGAGATACTGCCCAGGGTTCTGAGGGGTAGGTTGGATTTTGGAGATACTGCTCATGGTTCTGAGGGGTAGGTTAGATATTGGAGATACTGCTCATGGTTCTGAGGGGTAGGTTGGATTTTGGAGATACAGCTCATGGTTCTGAGGGGTAGGTTAGATATTGGAGATACTGCTCATGGTTCTGAGGGGTAGGTTGGATTTTGGAGATACTATTAATGGTTCTGAGGGGTAGGTTGGATTTTGGAGATACTGCCCGTGGTTCTGAGGGGTAGGTTGGATATTGGAGATACTGCTCATGGTTCTGAGGGGTAGGTTGGATATTGGAGATACTGCTCATGGTTCTGAGGGGTAGGTTGGATTTTGGAGATACTGCTCATGGTTCTGAGGGATAGGTTAGATATTGGAGATACTGCTCATGGTTCTGAGGGGTAGGTTGGATTTTGGAGATACTGCTCATGGTTCTGAGGGGTAGGTTGGATTTTGGAGATACTGCTCATGGTTCTGAGGGGTAGGTTGGATTTTGGAGATACTGCCCGTGGTTCTGAGGGGTAGGTTGGATTTTGGAGATACTGCTCATGGTTCTGAGGGGTAGGTTGGATTTTGGAGATACTGCTCATGGTTCTGAGAGGTGGGTTGGATTTTGGAGATACTGCTTATGGTTCTGAGGGGTAGGTTGGATTTTGGAGATACTATTAATGGTTCTGAGGGGTAGGTTGGATTTTGGAGATACTATTAATGGTTCTGAGGGGTAGGTTGGATTTTGGAGATACTGCTCATGGTTCTGAGGGGTAGGTTGGATTTTGGAGATACTGCTCATGGTTCTGAGGGGTAGGTTGGATTTTGGAGATACTGCTCATGGTTCTGAGGGGTAGGTTGGATTTTGGAGATACTGCTCATGGTTCTGAGGGGTAGGTTGGATATTAGAGATGCTATTAATGGTTCAGAAAATGGAATAAACATGCGTACAGTGACGCCTCAGTTTGCCTTTTCTTGTCTTCTTAGTTTTCCTTGTTCTGGTAGAACAGATCGGATCAGTATTCCGTGTTGTCTATGAAATCGTTCCTCAGCTTTTTAATTATCAAACACCGCTCACTTGCCATAGCTAATGCCAGCCGAAGGCATTCATTAATAATTAATGCACTAATGCCGCATGATATTTGTGATGCCCTCGCTGTTTGTTGTTTTCTGTTATATCCCGCCGTTCTCTCGATCCCGGTGTTGGGGCGGAAAATGACAGCCAGCATTCCTCCCTCAGCGCTTGTTAAGACAGTGATTCACACTGATTAAAATAACTAATTTCTATTCGGATTCGCTCTCGGTCCTGCAGCTTTGCTGCTGTTGGGAGGATGGTTTTCACACCATTGTGTTTGGAACTGTGCTCACATGTGGAGGCTAAACTCGGAGTACAGTAGTTAAATTGGTCACACTGAATGTTAACTGGGAAAGAGTCTGTGCGCGCAAACAGGATTAAAGGAGGCGAATCCTTTCATTTTCCTGTATTTCATCCCCCTGAAGTCCGTTTCTAATGTTGGTGTGGGTTTATTTACCGAAAACAGCCATCGCTTATTTATACCGGAGCTGTTCAGCCTCTCTTCATCCCTTTAAATTAAACAGCCACTGTGCCTTTAAGACTCATATATATTTAAATGGCCTCTGTTCTGATTGGCTTTCCTGTTTTGTACCTCTTTCAAAAATCATTCCAGACTAGTAACACCATAGCGACACTGTAAAATACTACAGCGACCGTCTAGCAACAATGTAGACTCCGTCCAGCAATCATTTAGGAATGGAATTCCATTGCAGCCACCTAGAAACTGCCTAGCAACCACCTAGCAATACCATAGCAACCACTTGGGATGCTATAGTGACCACCTGGCAAACTTATTACATTAAAAAGCATCCTACTAGCAACACTGGCAAGACCATGGTGACACTATAGCAACCCAATGGGATACCTTGGAAACATCTAGCAACATCACATCGAGCATCTAGCAACACTACAGCATCCATTCAGCAAACACTTCTCAACCACCTGGGACACTGTAGCCACTGCTTAGCAACACTATAGCAACCACCTAGCAACATTATAGCATTCACCCAACAGCTACCTAGCAACACTAAAGCCACTACCTTGGATACCATATCAACCACCTAGCAATACCATAGCATCCACTTGGGATGCTATAGCGACCACCTGGCAAAATTATAGCATCCATGTAGCAACCACTTATCAACACTGGCAACATCATAGTGACACTATAGCAACCCAATGGGTTACCTTAGAAACCATCTAGCAACATCACATCGAGCATCTAGCAACGCTACAACATCCATCCAGCAAACACTTATCAACCACCCGGGACACCATAGCCACTGTTTAGCAACACTATAGCAACCACCTAGGATACCATAGCGACCTAGCAACATTATAGCATTCAACCAAGAACTACTTAGCAACACTAAAGCCACTCCCTAGGATACCATAGCAACCACCTAGCAACACTATAGCAGTCATCTAGTTACACCATAGTAAGCACCTAACAACTCCATAGCGACCACCTAGCAACACTATAGCAACCATTTAGCTACACCATAGGAAGCACTTAGCAACTCCATACCAACCACCTGGTATACCATAGCATCCGCCAAGCAACTACTTAGCAATGCTAAGTCCACTGTCTGGAATACTCTTGCTACCCCCTAGCAGCACCATAGCACCAAGTTTCACACTATTGGCCACAAAGCAACAGCCTAGCAACTACCTGGAAGTGGAGCTGTTCCGTATTTTCCTCTGGGTGGGAATGTTTAACGTTCCGGTTTTGTTAATTGTTTTATTGGTGTTTCTCTGATGATGATGATGCGCTTCCTGTGAGCTGATTTATGCTAATGAGGAGCGTACTTATACGATGTTCGAGTGTTTGATGTTTCCGAGGCTCTCACTGAACGATACACCACAACACAGTGTCCTATTACACAGCGTTTACACCCTGCAGCTGGTTCTTTACTTTACAAGCAGAAGGATGGGGTGGTCTGCTGTGGTCAGTACATGAAGGCGGCTTTGGGGGGGGGAGGCGTGTTTGGGGAGGGGGGTGGTTAGGGAGCAGTGAGCTCAGAATGAGGGATGTGTTTACAGAACTTAGAATACTGCAGGGGGTCCGGCCTTCTCTTCCAAGTTGCCGTCATTACCTGAGCGCATTAATAATTCAATCGGTGTGTGTGTGTGTGCGTTTATATATATAATATATATATGTGTGTGTATAAAGAGGGAGAGAGAGGTGTGTGTGTGTGTCTGTTATCTGCCTGGGCAGACCAATGCAGTTGGGGCTGTGCAGCGAATGAGTCATCGCTGTGTTCTATTTGAGGAGAGAGAATCTCTATGCACCCCCTGAGTGCGCTTGTGTGTGTGTGTGTAAGAGTGTGTGTGTGTAAGAGAGTGTGTGTGTAAGAGAGTGTGTGTGTGTGTGTGTGAATCCACACTTTGGATGCAAGTGCTTCTGTCTATGCCTTGATATGAGTCATCAAATGATGGGTCCAAAAAAGGTTGTTTGCTTGTCTGTAATTTGGTGTGTGTGTGTGTGTGTGTGTGTAATTTATATCTGCTTTTGATGTGTTTTTTAATGATGTTTTTAACCATGTATGTCTATAGGATATATGAGCTCAATGCATGTGTGTGTGTGTGTGTGGCTGTGAGCTCCTATATGTATGCTGCCTTTCACAACCCACTCCTAAAACCACCAATTTAGCAAAAACACGGGTGGCTCATTCCCCACCAAATAACACAAACACGCCAACACTGGAGAAAAGTGCAGCCAGATGTGTTTGTTTGTTTGTTTGTTTGTTTGTTTGTTTGTTTGTTTCTTCCATGTAACCACTTAAATTATTTGGCAAGTACATGGAAAGCAATGCAAGCTGACTGTATCATCACCCAGGCAGCATGCACCCTTACCGCGCTGTGTAAACCGGGCTCATCCTGGTGTGTGTGCGCTTTCCGTGCCGAATCATGTCCGTATGGAAAAGCCGCCGGAATACTTACCCTCCGTGCTCAGAACCGCTCGGCCCAGCAGTGAAAAAGAGGCTACTGAGACTCACTGTACTGGGCTGAGTGATGCACTCACTGCCAGACTGCCGAATACAGCACACAGAGCTACAGAGTACTACAGTGGCTCTAACGGGCCTCTGCAGCCGTGCGCCAGCTCCGAAGTTCTGGAACTGCAGCGTCTTGTATTCAAGGAGCCTCGTAATCTTTAACCCATGCAGTTTGATCTGATCGACCCTCGGGGTCAGCTAATTAGTGAGATATCGGGCGCTCGCAACTTTTGGCGGAAAGTCCGCTGGTACTGATACATGGCAGATCGATTTTTCCCCCGCTAATAATAATTACTATAAGTGGGTTATAAGACATCATGATCATTGGAGGTGACGTCAGAGTGTAATTTGAGTAGCCACTCCCATCTTAGTAATGTATGCAGGGATTTCTTATCTGATTACTTATCTGATCACAAACGCCCTGTAATACAATTACTCCATCCTGCCAGAACAGCATATTGTGATGTAATTTGTCATATATAATAATTATAATAATAATAGTAATAATAATTTGTCTCAATACAGTAGTGTCACATTGCCATCAAGCCCAACCCACCACCCCTGTCCCGCCCCCTTGTCCGGCCCTTTCTTTTACACCACAACAACAAAAAAAAGACAGACCTGGCAAGAATTTCCCCTGACTCCTCTACGCCCACCTGTTTCAGAGAAGATGGGATGTCTGACATTGTTCTAAACTGAACACACACACACACACACACACACATACACACACAGGCTGGAGTGCGGTTTTAGCGGAACCCAATCCAGCACAGCCTGGCCCACGGCCTGCCAATACATCCTGAGTTACAGCGGCGCAATCGATGGACAATTTGTTGGCTGTCTGGATCATCAGCAGGCAGAATTTCTCTGCTTTACCAGATGCAATTTGCATGTCCAGTCAAGTCCAGCAGTACGGGCCATTAAAGCAGCGCTATCTAGCATTTTTACCTTAAAATAGCAGCTTCAACATCAAAGTCATATCAGTGTACAATCCTGTACTACTCCTGTACTACTACCGACCCGGTCCACATGCTTCTTTGCCTTTCAGCGGCGGTTCCTGGATCTCTCAGCTCATCCAGAAAAACGTGTCCTTAAAGTGACCCCTGTACTGCACTTCCTGACTGTAGGGGGAGCCCAGGAGCAAGAAATGCCAATTTCCCATTGGAAACAGTCAGGAGCAGCTAAAAGGGTTCCCAGGCTTCTGTTCCTCACTCTATTCCCTAACCGTTGAAATACCGAAATGTGTAAATTAGCTCTGTTCTGATTGGGTGGATTAAGTGTCCATGGTTGAAGACTGGCTACTCTCTAGTGCACTTCCATCGAAAAGCTGCCCAGAGGGTCAGGAGCTATGCTACAGGCCAAATTGCCAAATTGCCAAACTGGCCGTGCTCCTCTGGGTGGGTAGATGGCGCTCTCTCGCCACGTCACTCTTGAAGTGATGCCGTCTGGCATAGGCGTCTGTCAGCTGGGGCCCGGCACTTCCCTCCGTCAGCGCGTCGGCTGCCGGGTGGTGGCCTGTCTATCAGAGGAGAGTCCTTAGTAGTGCTACTGCTAAGCGGAGCTACGAGCGGGTGGCTTAATTGGCAGGAGGTGGCGTAGGAGGTGGCGTAGGTGGACATATGCAAATTTGTTTGTTATTTTCATGACATCACAAAAGCAATAAATACAAACTGGGATGGTTTTGCTCATGAGCTTGAACTCGTGGACTGTCCGGAGTGGGAAGGGAGTAGGGAGTTTTGCTGATGTACGGCATCAGTGAGGAAAATCGAGCTTTCCGTAATTTGGGACCTCTGGCTCAAACAACCAAAACAAGTGTGTTCCCTTAAAAGAGAAGGAAATACAATTAGGATGAATAAAGAAATCATTAATTAGCACTTGTGATGGTAACCATAGTGATAATTAGAACAAATCTTCATGCTCTCGAAGGCTGCGCTCGGCGCTGGGTATAAATGACAATAGAAAAGATAATGAGTATTAATTCTTTCCCTTCCCATCCAAGTTAAAACAGTGTTTGCAGACCTCAGAGGATTAGTTAATGCAGGCTGCGTTACGCCGAGTGGGCGAGCTCACATTCTAGCTTTCGTCTGACACACTTTTCACTTTTCCTATTTTCCCTTCCGTGGCCTTCTTCCCGCGGCCTACACTGCAGCCATGCCTCAAAGCCTGGGAGGCAGCCTGAGGAAGACTGCATTTCTCTGGTGGTTGTGTTTCGTAGGATCCTTCGACTGCAGCCCGGCCCAACTTTAAGACCCTCCGAGGTCTTTAACTCACTGAACTCTAGATCCATTAAACA